>NC_091320.1:23159771-23317271 GCF_038502225.1 Cherax quadricarinatus | reverse complement strand
ACACACACACACTCTCACACACACACTCACACACACACTCACACACACACACTCACACTCACACACACACACACACACACACACACACACACACACACACACTCACACACACACACACACACACTCACACACACACACACACACACACACACACTCACACACACACACACACACACACACACACACACACACACACACACACACACACACACACACACACTCACACTCACACTCACACACACTCACACACACTCACACACACTCACACACACTCACACACACACACACACACACACTCACACTCACACACACTCACACACACTCACACACACTCACACACACTCACACACACTCACACACACTCACACACACTCACACACACTCACACACACTCACACACACTCACACACACTCACACACACTCACACACACTCACACACACTCACACACACTCACACACACTCACACACTCACACACACTCACACACACTCACACACACTCACACACACTCACACACACTCACACACACTCACACACACTCACACACACTCACACACACTCACACACACTCACACACACTCACACACACTCACACTCACACACACTCACACACACTCACACACACACTCACACACACTCACACACACTCACACACACTCACACACACTCACACACACTCACACACACTCACACACACTCACACACACTCACACACACTCACACACACTCACACACACTCACACACACTCACACACACTCACACACACTCACACTCACACACACTCACACACACTCACACACACTCACACACACTCACACACACACACACACACACACACACACACACACACACTCACACTCACACTCACACTCTCACACACTCACACACTCACTCACACACTCACACACACACTCTCACACACACTCTCACACACACTCTCACACACTCACACACACTCACACACACTCACACACACTCACACACACTCACACACACTCACACACACTCACACACACTCACACACACTCACACACACTCACACACACTCACACACACTCACACACACTCACACACACTCACACACACTCACACACACTCACACACACTCACACACACTCACACACACTCACACACACTCACACACACTCACACACACTCACACACACTCACACACACTCACACACACTCACACACACTCACACACACTCACACACACTCACACACACTCACACACACTCACACACACTCACACACACTCACACACACTCACACACACTCACACACACTCACACACACTCACACTCTTAGCATTATGAGTTATAATAATGCTTTAATAAATGTGACATCTCATGAATATATAATACACAGATTTGAAATCCAATAAATTTGTTTGATACAGGCACTTAATGTCTTTAACAAAGGACATATAAAATAAAGGTTATGGAGTTCAAAATATTTTCAGCGTAAAATCCAATACCAGTCTTTGAACCATATAGTGTATATCCTTAAGTAAGAAAAATTGCTATTTCTACATTTCTATGTTAAGCCAGACAACAACACCCACTTACAATGTGTAATTAAAAATTACGAAATGTTTGAGAATAGCAAGAATGATTCCTTTTTAGATCAGGTAAACACTGGAATGTCCCACCATTCAAAGCATTACCACCCTCAGAGGTCAACAATCATTACTTACGAGTCTACTGTATCACCTGAATCAAGAATACGTTTTAAAAAGTGGTTTTAAGATGCAGCTTGCAATGATATGAAATGCTTAATTTAACACTTACATGATTTTTTTTAGATGAATATGAATGCAAGAAAAAGCATATGGATATCCGAGCACTGATTTAAGAAAGGAAACTGGAAGACCACATCCTTCAGTTATACAAATCACTCGCCCAAAAAGAATGGTTATGTACATTAAGAAATGAAGGCAGAAGATGCGGGCTCAATCATATACTACACACAATCCACAAAATGCAATTAGTCCAATTGTTCTAATTGCATGTACAGGGCAGAATCAAATGCATCTTGACAAACCTGGAGTAGATGTGTGGGCTGGTGAGAGAGTGCCCATTCACACAGATCATTCAAGAAAAATGTCTGATGGAAATGGCCACCACTTGGCCAAAGAGTAAAGTTTAACCAGCTCACTGTAGCTTGTGTGTACAGTGCTGGGTGCAGGAAATACTTCCAGATAATATCTAGTCATCATTTTATTAATGATCATGTTTTCTATCTGCCCAAGTATTAATCAACTCTCAATTAACCAAACGCAAAATAATGAAGAAAATTCCGACAAATTTCAGTCAACTTGGGTTAATAAAGTCTACCTCGACAATTAAACCTGCACTGATGCACAGTACATGGCGTTATATTTTTGTCAAATTCTGTTTTCATTTTGATAATTAAACATTGGGACCCACTTTTGTTTATCAATATCAGTCAAGTTTGTATTATTATTATTATTGGAAATCAAATCTGTGCAGATAAAACCTTTGTCACTGTACCATGAAAAAGGAATAATATAAATTACAAGACAAATTCAACAATCATTCCAGCAATATATAATAAAGGATTCTTTACAGTCACTAAATGGGCTTAGGCATTTGCAGTGAGTACCGGTATTCACAAGAATATTGATAGCAGAACCACCATAAACAAGATGTGGCGTTAAGGCGAGTGAAGACTCGCTACAATGACGACTCGAGTGAGAAGGGTGTCGAGTGCTAAGGTGTCTACCCTTGACTTAGCTGTGTTTCTTTACAGCTTCTGATAAGGGCCATGGATGATGTACCTGTTAATATAGGAAGGTATAGAAATATTAAGGCAAATCAATAATAATAATTATAATATAAAAGAGGGGAAGGTACCTAGGGATTGGCAGTGTATGTGCATGGTTCCTTTGTATAAAGGAAAGAGGAACAAGAGTAAAAATTATGGGGAAACAGGCCTGCTGAGTACACCAGGTGAAGTAAATGGCAGAGCTATCATTGAAAGAATTAACAGAGAGAAGGATTGCAGATGAACAAGGTTTTAGAATGAGCAGGGGATGTGTAGACCAAATGTTTACACTGAAGCATACAGGTGAACAATATTTGTATAAAGGATGGTAGTTTTTGCTGATGCCACGAATTTAAAAAAAAAAAAGGAAATATGACAGGGGAGAAAAAGTCCATTTAGCATGTGAGATGGCAGAGTTCGTGAAATGGGAAAGGTAACCAAGATGAGAGAATGAATAACGAAGAGTGGAAATTACTACAGGGTGGATAGGGAGTGATACGGCAGATTTTTGCAAGTGTATGTAATATGTGGTAGGTTACTAAATGCTGTAGAGTTTTTGAGGACAGTGAGGTTCAGGTTATCGCATGTAGAAGAGAGGGAGATTTTCCAGTAAAAGTAGGTCTTAGACAGGGATAAGTGATGTCACCATGGTTGTTTAATATTTATAGAGGGGGTTGTAAAAGTGAATAGTAGGGTGTTGGGGAGGTGTGGGATTAAAATATGCAGAATCTAATGCAAGATGGAAGTTTTCACAACTGCTTTTTGCCAGCAAACGTTTTGGGAGATTCTGAAGAGTGGTTGCAAAGGTTGGTGGACAAATTTGGAAGGGTATTTAAGGGAAGAAAATTAAGTGATCATAGGAAAGAGCAAGGTAATAAGGGTAACAAACCAGTTAGGTAATTAAAGACTGGATATCAGATTGAAAGGAGAGAGTATGGAGGAAGTGTGCTGAGATTTGTGAGTGGATTTGTGGGCAGATGGGTATATGAAACACAAGGTGAACCAAAGAACTGATAGTGGTGTATCGAGGCATCTGTGGAGACAAAGAACGTTACCCATGGAGGCAAAGGAAATGTACGAGAATATAGTGGTATTAACACTTATATGGGTGTGAATGCTGCAGCAAGGAAGAGGCTGGAGGCAGTGATGTGTCTGAGGGGTATGTGTGGTGTAATATGCAGAGAATTCATAGCTTGTAGATAAGGAGGAGATGCAGTTACTAAACCACATAATCCAGAGGACTGAGGGGGTGGGGGCTGTTGAAGTGGTTTGGACAGAGTGGATGGAGCAAAAATAAAATGACTTGGAGGGTTTATAAATCTGTGGTGGAGGGAAGGCGGGGTAGAGATCACCCTAGGAAAAGTTGGAGGGAGGGGGTAAAGGTGGTTTTGTGTGAAGGACTGACATCCAGCTAGTGTATATTAGATAGTAATAAAGGCAAATGGTTTTTGGGACTTGATAAGCTGTTAGTGTGGGTGCGCACACAAAAGGTAACATTTTGCGAAGGGATTCAGGGAAACTGGTTAGCCGAACATGAGTTCGGGAGGTGGGAAGTACAATGCCTGCACTCTGAAGGAGGGGCAGGGATATTTGCAGTTTGGAGGGGCATCTGAACTGTAGTATCTGCACACCTCTGACAAGACAGTGATATAGTGAATGAGTGACAGGCTGAATGATGGTGAAAGTTTTCGGGTCACCATTCCTCGGTGGGAGATGGCAGGTGTTATAATAAATAACAACAACAGGATTGTTAATGGATTGGGTGGACAGGGAAGCCAGGTAGCATATGCTGCAAATGTATGAAATGGAGGCAAGCTACTAAAAGCAATTAAGAATTTTTACATAGAGTGAGGCAGAGGTTTGGGTATGTAGGAAGGACGGGGACTATTTCCCAGTGAAAGTAAAACTTAAAAACTTAAATAGGGATGAGTGATGTCACCATGGTTAACAGATGGGACTGTGAAAAATGAATGCAAAGGTGATGGGCCAGAGATGTTGAATCTGATACAAAGCGGGAGTTATCCCAGTTGCTCTTACATTAGTTCTTTTAGGGAATTGGTAGGTTGGTGGATGAATTTGGGAGGGCAAGTAAAAGAAGGAAATTAAATTGAACACAAAGAGCAAGGTGATGAGGTTAACAAAAAAAATCTAAGCAGATTAGAGGGAGGGAATACAGAGAATAAATGTACAGCAGAACTTAGAGTTTTGCCTGCCACAAGTTTCGGCTGTTTCGAGTTTCGGTCACTCTTTCGGCTAAACTTTGTCTTGTCTCGAGTTTCGAACACTACCTTGAGTTTCGGCTGCTTTTACCAGACCAGTCCGCCTGCCGGCGCATGCGTTGAGAGTCAGTCTGGCTTTGTTTCTCCTCAAGTGAACATTACCCTGTGCTTTAATCCAAACATTTCACAACAATCCATTTTTTTTGTGCTTGTTGAGTGCAACTGCTACATGATTAACCATGGGCCCACGGAAACTTTCCAGTGCCAGCCCTTTGGTAAAGTGAGAAACACGATAGAACTGAAGAAAGAAATTGTAGCGAAGTACGAAAGTGGAGGAGAAAGAGGAGAGAATGTGCCTTCTTCAGTGATTCTACAATATGTATGATACTAAAGTAGCAGGAGTCAATAAAGGCTATAGCATCAGCCAGCAATAAAGTGTAGCATTAACAGAGGAGCAAGTAAGTTAAGTGATTAAGCGAGAGAAAAATGACGACACAGAACTGAACTCCTCCATTGCTGTTTGAGGTATATAGGATCACTGACAATGCCACCCTCTGCCAGCTCCTCCAAGGTAAGTGTAAATATTTATTTATAAATTACAGTGGACCCTCAGTTAATGATGCCATTGGATAGCAATAAAATCGGATATCAATACGTTTTTGGCGTCAAAATATTGGCTCGGCTAACGATAAAAAACTCAGTTAAGGACATTTGTCCAGAATGTGTGTGCACGGCCTGAGCCGGCCGGCCACTCCAGTGTGGCTAGTGTGCCATTGTTTACAAGCTACTGCAGATGATTCCATGCATACATGCGATACATTTTGTATTATTCCACTGTTTTTAGTGCTTGTAACTGCTAAATAAGCCATGAAGAGCCCAAAGAAAGCTAGTGCCAGCAAGCCCTTTGGTAAAGGGCTGAGAGAGAGGGGAGAATGTGTCTTTTTCAGTGATTCCGCAGCATGTACAATACTAAAGCAGCAGGAGTCTATGAAGGCTATAGCGGCAGCCAGCGATAAAGTGTAGCATTAACTGTAGCAAGTAAGTTAAGCGATTAACAGATAGAATTATGTAGGGCAACTGACAACACCATCTCTACTGCCTCTGCTGCCACCTCCACCACTACTATGTACGGCTTATGATCTCGGTGGCCCTTATACACCCAACAAAGCAACACTCGTGACATACTTAATGACGTATTTTATTCATTTTAGAGCATGTGTCATGTTTGTCATTAATATTGTTTATTATGTCATATTAGATGAATTGGGCTAGATAAATAAGCCATAGAGCTGATATTAGTGTCATATTGAAGGACTATTTTCTCTCCCAACACAATTCCTAACATACACCAGAAACAGACCTCTCTGGAAAACTTTGATTGACAGGCATCCAGTGGCTCTCAAACTGGTCATAGTGGCATTAAAAAACAAAGAAGGGAAGTAACCCAGGATAAGGACTTAGTACCTGAAGTCTTTATGGAGTGGGATTTCCCTTTCAAAGAACTGTAAACTCTTCTATCCTCTCCCCTCCCATCTTCCATACAACACCATGTCTTCAATAAAGGTAAGTGTGATATTATTGTTTTATTCTTCATGTACTCTTGTTTTTTTTTGTGTAGGGAAATGTATACTTCATGTAAAAAAATGATTTTGTTTAAAACTTTTGGATGTCTGAAATGGATCAATTGGATTTCCATTATTTCTTATGGGGAAAATTAATTCGGATAATGATAAAATCGGTTAAGGACAAGCTCTCTGGAATGGATTAATATCGTTAACTGAGGTGTCCACTGTACGTACATTGTTTCAGTGTGAATAGTGGTGTTTCAGTGTGACTAGCACCACTATACGGCTTATGCCGTCAGTGGCCCTTATAAACCCAACACCACCACCACCACCACTAGTGACATTAGTAATATTTTATTCATTCTAGAGTATATATCATATCTGTGTTATTAATATTGTTTATTATGTCATATTAGATGAATTGTGTTAGATAAATAAGCCATAGAGGTGATATTAGCATCATATTCAAGTATTTTGTCCTCTCTCCAAACTCTCTTGCCTCTCCATATGCCAACAAGAGTCTTCAATAAAGGTAAAGCTGATTTAAATGTTCATTTATCCATTAAAATTTCATTAAAATTATTTCTCATTTTCTTTATGCAAAACTATATTCTTTAAACAATGTATTTTTTTTTTTAATATTTTTGGGTTTCTGGAATGGATTAATTGGATTTACATTATTTCTTATGGGAAATATTGCTTTGACTTTCGAACAATCTGAGTTTCGGCTGAGCTTCTGGAACGGATTACAGCCGAAACTCGAGGTCCCACTGTATTTAGATATCTGGGAGTGGACATCCCAGCAAGTAAGTATGAAAAATGAAGTGAACCATAGATGAGGGGGAGGGGGGTGGTGTATTGAAGTATTTAAAAAAACAGTTTATCTAGGAGGTGAAAAAAGTAATGTACCAGAGTATAGTGGTACCAATACTTATATGGGTGTGAGAATTTTAAGCGCAAGACAAGCTTTGCCTCCACCCAACTCATAAGCCATGTTAAGTACATGTGGAAGTGCCTTTAAGGTGAAATACTACAATCTATGGTCATTCAGGTTCCCAACATTTAATAATCTTGAGAATGACTGTACTAAAATTAAAAACAAAGCACAATCATATTCTTTATAAACTATCCATAGGAAGCCAAGATGAAAAGTTAACTTAGCAAAAATTCTCAGCTTTTCTTGTAAATTTTAACACATCAGCCATTTCCCACCAAGGCAGGGTGACCCAAGAAAAAAAAAAGCTCATCATTCAACACTTTCACTATTACTCGTACATAATCACTGTCTTTGCAGAGGTGCTCAGATGCAACAGTTTATATGTCCCTCCAAACTGCCAATATTCCAAACCCCTCCTTTAAAGTGCAGGCATTGTACTTCCCATTACCAGGACTTAAATCCAGTTAACCAATTTCCCTGAATCCCTTCACAAAAAATTACCCAGCTCACACTCCAACAGCTTGTCAAGTCCCAAAAACCATTTGTTTCCATTCACTCCTATCAAACACACTCATGCATGCTTGCTGGAAGTCCAAGCCCCTCACCCACAAAACCTCCTTTACCCCCTCCCTCTCCAACCTTTTCAGGGATGACCCCTACCTTTACTTCTGATATGGGATTAAATCTGGAGTATCTGAGAGAGTTAGAGCAAAGGAAGGGGTAGCAGTAATGTTGAATGATCAGTTATGGAAGGAGAAGAGAGAATATGAATGTGTAAATGCAAGAATTATGTGGATTAAAGTAAAGGTTGGATGCGAGAAGTGGGTCATAATAAGCGTGTATGCACCTGGAGAAGAGAGGAATGCAGAGGAGAAAGAGAGATTTTGGGAGATGTTAAGTGAATGTATAGGAGCCTTTGAACCAAGTGAGAGTAATTGTGGTAGGGGACCTGAATGCTAAAGTAGGAGAAACTTTTAGAGAGGGTGTTGTAGGTAAGTTTGGGGTGCCAGGTGTAAATGATAATGGGAGCCCTTTGATTGAACTTTGTATAGAAAGGGGTTTAGTTATAGGTAATACATATTTTAAGAAAAAGAGGATAAATAAGTATACAAGATATGATGTAGGGCGAAATGACAGTAGTTTGTTGGATTATGTATTGGTAGATAAAAGACTGTTGAGTAGACTTCAGGATGTACATGTTTATAGAGGGGCCACAGATATATCAGATCACTTTCTAGTTGTAGCTACACTGAGAGTAAAAGGTAGATGGGATACAAGGAGAATAGAAGCATCAGGGAAGAGAGAGGTGAAGGTTTATAAACTAAAAGAGGAGGCAGTTAGGGAAAGATATAAACAGCTATTGGAAGATTGATGGGCTAATGAGAGCATAGGCAATGGGGTCGAAGAGGTATGGGGTAGGTTTAAAAATGTAGTGTTAGAGTGTTCAGCAGAAGTTTGTGGTTACAGGAAAGTGGGTGCGGGAGGGAAGAGGAGCGATTGGTGGAATGATGTAAAGAGTAGTAAGGGAGAAAAAGTTAGCATATGAGAAGTTTTTACAAAGTAGAAGTGATGCAAGGAGGGAAGAGTATATGGAGAAAAAGAGAGGTTAAAAGAGTGGTGAAGCAATGTAAAAAGAGCAAATGAGAGAGTGGGTGAGATGTTATCAACAAATTTTGTTGAAAATAAGAAAAAGTTTTGGAGTGAGATTAACAAGTTAAGGAAGCCTAGAGAACAAATGGATTTGTCAGTTAAAAATAGGAGAGGAGAGTTATTAAATGGAGAGTTAGAGGTATTGGGAAGATGGAGGGAATATTTTGAGGAATTGTTAAATGTTGATGAAGATAGGGAAGCTGTGATTTCGTGTATAGGACAAGGAGGAATAACATCTTGTAGGAGCGAGGAAGAGCCAGTTGTGAGTGTGGGGGAAGTTCGTGAGGCAGTAGGTAAAATGAAAGGGGGTAAGGCAGCCGGGATTGATGGGATAAAGATAGAAATGTTAAAAGCAGGTGGGGATATAGTTTTGGAGTGGTTGGTGCAATTATTTAATAAATGTATGGAAGAGGGGTAAGGTACCTAGGGATTGGCAGAGAGCATGCATAGTTCATTTGTATAAAGGCAAAGGGGACAAAAGAGTGCAAAAATTATAGGGGGATAAGTCTGTTGAGTATACCTGGTAAAGTGTATGGTAGAGTTATTATTGAAAGAATTAAGAGTAAGACGGAGAATAGGATAGCAGATGAACAAGGAGGCTTTAGGAAAGGTAGGGGGTGTGTGGACCAGGTGTTTACAGTGAAACATATAAGTGAACAGTATTTACATAAGGCTAAAGAGGTCTTTGTGGCATTTATGAATTTGGAAAAGGCGTATGACAGGGTGGATAGGGGGGCAATGTGGCAGATGTTGCAGGTGTATGGTATAGGAGGTAGGTTACTGAAAGCAGTGAAGAGTTTTTACGAGGATAGTGAGGCTCAAGTTAGAGTATGTAGGAAAGAGGGAAATTATTTCCTAGTAAAAGTAGGCCTTAGACAAGGATGTGTGATGTCACTGTGGTTGTTTAATATATTTATAGATGGGGTTGTAAGAGAAGTAAATGCGAGGGTCTTGGCAAGAGGCGTGGAGTTAAAAGATAAATTATCACACAAAGTGGGAGTTGCCACAGTTGCTCTTTGCTGATGACACTGTGCTCTTGGGAGATTCTGAAGAGAAGTTGCAGAGATTGGTGGATGAATTTGGTAGGGTGTGCAAAAGAAGAAAATTAAAAGTGAATACAGGAAAGAGTAAGGTTATGAGGATAACAAAAATATTAGGTGATGAAAGATTGGATATCAGATTGGAGGGAGAGAGTATGGAGGAGGTGAATGTATTCAGATATTTGGGAGTGGACGTGTCAGCGGATGGGTCTATGAAGGATGAGGTGAATCATAGAATTGATGAGGGGAAAAGGGTGAGTGGTGCACTTAGGAGTCTGTGGAGACAAAGAACTTTGTCCTTGGAGGCAAAGAGGGGAATGTATGAGAGTATAGTTTTACCAACACTCTTATATAGGTGTGAAGCATGGGTGATGAATGTTGCAGCGAGGAGAAGGCTGGAGGAAATGGAGATGTCATGTCTGAGGGCAATGTGTGGTGTGAATATAATGCAGAGAATTCGTAGTTTGGAAGTTAGGAGGAGGTGCGGGATTACCAAAACTGTTGTCCAGAGGGCTGAGGAAGGGTTGTTGAGGTGGTTCGGACATGTAGAGAGAATGGAGCGAAACAGAATGACTTCAAGAGTGTATCAGTCTGTAGTGGAAGGAAGGCAGGGTAGGGGTCGGCCTAGGAAAGGTTGGAGGGAGGGGGTAAAGGAGGTTTTGTGTGCGAGGGGCTTGGACTTCCAGCAGGCGTGCGTGAGCGTGTTTGATAGGAGCGAATGGAGACGAATGGTTTTTAATACTTGACGTGCTGTTGGAGTGTGAGCAAAGTAACATTTATGAAGGGGTTCAGGGAAACCGGCAGGCCGGACTTGAGTCCTGGAGATGGAAAGTACAGTGCCTGCACTCTGAAGGAGGGGGTGTTAATGTTGCAGTTTAAAAACTGTAGTGTAAAGCACCCTTCTGGCAAGACAGTGATGGAGCGAATGATGGTGAGTTTTTCTTTTTCGGGCCACCCTGCCTTGGTGGGAATCGGCCAGTGTGATAATAAAAATAAATACCTTTGAAGACCAAACCACCTCAACCGCCCTTCTTCAGCTCTCTGATTAATACCTTTGGTAATTCCACACCACCTATTTCCACACTATGAATTCTCTGCATAATATTTACACCACATATTGCCCTTAGACAGGACATCTCCACTGCCTCCAACCGCCTCCTCGCTGCAGCATTTACAACCCATGCTTCACACCCATTCAAGAGTGTTGGTACCACTATACTCTCATACATTCCCTTCCTTGCCTCCATGGATAACATTTTCTTTGTCTCCACATATACCTCAATGCACCACTCGCCTTTTTTTTCCTTCATCAATTCTATGGTTAACCTCATCCTTCATAAACCCATCTGATAAGTCAACTCCCAAATATATGAAAACATTCACTTCTTCCATACTCCCTCCCTCCAATGTGATATCCAATTTTTCTTTACCTAAATCATTTGATACCTTCATCACCTTACTCTCATCTATGTTCACTTTCAACTTTCTACCTTTACACACCCTCCCAAACTCATCCACTAACTTTTGCAACTTTTCTTTAGAATCCCCCAAAAGAACAGAATCAGTGAAAAGTAATTGTCAACTCCCATTTTGTATTTGATTCTCCATAATTTAATCCCACCCCTTTCCCCAATACCTTAGCATTTACTTCTTTTACACATCCCTAAGACCTACTTTTACTGGGAAGTAATCTCCCTCTCTCCTACACACCCTAACCTGAGCCTCACTATCCTCAAAAACTTTACAGCATTTAGTAACTTACTACCCATTCCATATACTTGAAACATCTGCCACATTGCTCCACTATCATATGCCTTTTCTAAATCCATAAACGCATTGAAAACTTCCCTACCTTTATCTAAATACTGTTCAAATATATGCTTCAATGTAAACACGATCTACATGTCCCCTATCCATTCTAAAGCCTCCTTGCTCATCTGTAATCCTGCTCTGTCTTACCTCAAATTCTTCAATAATAACCCTACCATACACTACCTGGTATACTCGGTAAATTTATTTCCCTATAATTTTTACAATCTCTGTCCCCCTTACCCTTATATAGAGGAATTATGCATGCTCTCTGCCAATCCCTAGGTACCTTCCCCTCTTTTACACATTTATTAAACAAATACCAACCACTCCAACACTATCCCCCCCTGCTTTTAACATTTGTCATGATCCCATCAGTTCCAGTTGCTTTACCCCCTTTCATTCTATGTAATGCCTCATGCACCTTCCCCACACTCGCATCTTGCTCTTTTTCACTCCTAAAAGATGTTATACCTCACTGGCAAGTGCAAGAAATTACTGCTTCCCTTTCTGCATTGACATTAAAAAGTTCCTCAAAATATTCCCGCCATCTACCCAATACCCCCAGCTCCCCATCTGACTGCCCTACTGTGTTTTTAACTGGCAAATCCATTCGTTCTCTAGGCTTTCTAAACTTATCTCACTCCAAAATTTTTTCTTATTCTCAGCAAAATTTCTTGACAGTGCTTCTCACTATCATTTGCTCTCCTTTTGCACTCTCTCACTACTCTCTTCACCTTTCTTTTACTTTCCATATACTCTGCTCTTCTTATATCACTTCTGCTTTGCAAAAACCTCTCATAATCTACCTCTCTTTTATTGCACCCTTTTCCCTCATCATTCCACCAATCACTCCTCTTCCCTCCTGCACCCACCCTCCTATACCTGGAGAGAGTTCAGAGGGGTCAACGCCCCCACGGCCCAGTCTGTGACCAGGCCTCATGGTGGATCAGGACCTAATCAACCAGGCTGTTACTACTGGCCACATGTAATCCAATGTACAAACCACTGCCCAGCTGGTCAGGTACTAACTTTAGGTGCCTGTCCAGTGCCTGCTTGAAGACAGCCAGGGGTCTACTGGTAATCCCCCTGATGTATGCTGGGAGGCAGCTGAACAGTCTTGGGGCCCCTGACACTGTTGTCTCTTATGCTAATGGCACTCCTGCTTTTCATTGGGGGGATGTTGTACAGTCTGCCGAGTCTTTTGCTTTCATAGGGAGTGATTTTCATGTGCAAGTTTGGTACTAGTCCCTCGAGGATTTTCCAGGTGTATATAATCATGACTCTCTCACTCCTGCATTCTAGGGAGTACAGGTTCAGGAACTTCAAGCATTCCCAGTAATTGAGGTGGTTTATCTCAGTTATGCGTGCCGTGAAGGTTCTCTGTACATTTTCTAGGTCAGCAATTTCACCTGCCTTGAAAGGTGCTGTTAGTGTGCAGCAATATTCCAGCCTAAATAGAACAAGCGACCTGAAGTGTGTCATCATGGGTTTGGCATCCCTAGTTTTGAAGGTTCTCATTATCCATCCTGTCATTTTTCCAGCGTATGCGATTGATACAATGTTATGGTCCCTGAAGGCGAGATCCTCTGGCAAGATCACCCCCAGGTCTTTGTCATTAGTTTTTTGCTCTATTGTGTGTTGGAATTTGTTTTATACTCTGACGAAGTTTAAATTTCCCCACTTTTTCCATATCAGAGTAACCGAAATTTCTCATCATTGAACTTCATATTGTTTTCTGCAGCCCATTTAAAGATGTGGTTGATGTCTGCCTGGAGTCTTGCAGTGTCTTCAATGGAGGACACTTGTGCAAATTAGGGTGTCGTTTGCAAAGGAAGACACGGCACTGTGACATATCCCTGTGTCCGACATGAGGATGAAGAACAAGAATATGGGCGAGTACCGTGCCTCGTTTTTCACCGTGGCCACCTCAGACTTTACTCTGTTGACTACTACTGTGTTCTATTTGTTAGGAAATTATAGATCCATCTACCACTTTTCCTGTTATTCCTTTATCACACATTTTGTGTGCTATTACACCATGGTCACACTTGTCTAAGGCTTTTGCAAAGTCTGTGTATATTACATCTGCATTCTGTTTGTCTTCTAGAGCATCCAGGACCTTATCATAGTGGTCCAGTAGTTGGGACAGACAGGGGCGACCTGCTCTAAACCCATGCTGCCCTGGGTTGTGTAACTGATGGGTATCTAGATGGGTGGTGATCTACCCCACATTCTAATACTACATTTTTAAAACTATCCCATCCCTCTTCAACCCCCCTCCTCCACTACCCATACTTACACTAGCCTACCTTACTGCCAATAGTTGCTTAAATCTCACCCTAAAAAAATTATCATTAAATATTTGGGCATATTTACTTTGCATTAACATACTAAAACTTAATCACTTATTTTTAATTCAATGGAACATGAAAAATTTAAGTGATTAAGATTTTAAGCAAAATCTAATTATGCATAAAGCTGCAAGTAATTTTCACAAGACAATACACCACAAAGCTGCTTACTTGTGTTGATGTTTTGGTATAAACTTCCATCATCTGAGCCCGTACTTCCTCCATAAGTTGTGGCATGTCTTCCTTAGAAAAACCTTCAGTAGAAATTGGAGGCAAGCACGTAACAATGATGTGACCTGTGGCAAAGAAATAATCTTTAAAAAAAAAATTGGAAAATTTATTAAAGATACAGCATAGTAACTCATGGATCTCTGGAAATTTTTTCTTGTAGCTCCAATTAGTGAAGCAAACAACAATCCATCTGTACTTACACACATCCCCCATGCAGTCTTAGGACAATTTCACAACCCTTTCCTCCTACACACTCCACTACTAAAATACAGTAGAGCATTATATTACATGGATTTATTGGTCTCATTTTGGTTATTCCACTATTGAAAAATTGCTTCATAATTTTATACAACATTTCGTAAAATTAACTTAACATGGTTTAGTTTGGTGAAGGGGGCAAAAATTTGGAGCATCGCCCATGGGATATTTCTCCAGCTCAGGCCGCTGCCTGGCTGTGGGTGAAACCACCGTTTCCACGGGGTAGACCTACCACCATCTCTTGCCACCCCCACCCCAGCCTTCCATTCATATGCATCTAGTACAACTCTCCTAAGAGTTAGCTGTGTTTGTGAATTGTGTTCTGATCTTTTAATTGCCATATCTTGTATCTGCCAAGCTATCATGGCACCCAGCAGGCATACGAGTATTGCTGAAAGTGCCAGGAAAAGGTTAAAGCATAAATGAAATCTTGAAGTTACAAAGAAAATTGAGATATAAGACAAGCTTAAAAGTGGCACACGTGTGATGGATATAGCGAGAGCCCATGGCCTTAATGAAGTACCAGTTCATACAATTAAAAAGAATGAGGTAAATATACGAGTTTGTGTAATGAATAACCCAGGATGTCATCTGACTGACCTACCTACCAACTTACCTCAACCATCCACCTCAGCCCAGTAAGGCCACAGCATAACTGATTTACCTAACAGTTTTCAGAAAAGTAACTACCATGTAATATAACTGTCTACTGTACACTTAATTTTATTTAGGCATTTTTTTAATGCATGCATCACTCGTACACAGTACAGAAGTAAATTCACTTCTGAATACTCTCAATATATTTAAATTTTACTAAAATTTTATTTCACAAAATCAGCATGTGTTGTATATCTTAATTTGAAGTAATGAACAAGACAAAGTTGTCAGATTTAAAGAAAATTTTAAAATAGAAATCTGACCACACCTCTTTAGAAAAAATAAATCTAAAGATTATGCAAAATGAAAATCTAAATATTCTCCCTTTCCAAAACTTTCAAAAGATAATTTTAAGAGAATAAAAATGTGGAAAAGAATTTCATATTTGGAAATATGTCCGAGAAATTCCAAAATGAAATTCCAAGTTCTGGCTTTCATTTAAACAATCCTGAAATTTTGAGTACAGTACTGTTGTAATTTCAAATTCAATATTTTAGAAAGCGTTTTCTCTTTTTAGAAAAAAAAAAAAAATCCAAATTAATTTTATCTATTTAGGAGAATGCCAGATAAAGTACAACAAATAATATAGGTTTATGTCACAGTACAGCACATCATTTAGGTCACACAAGGCACATTTAGGTCACAGCACATCATTTAGGTCACAGCATATAATTAGTCACAGCATATTTAGGTCATAGCACATCATTTAGATCACAGCACATCATTTAGATCACAGCACATCATTTAGGTCACAGCACATCATTTAGGTCACAGCACATCATTTAGGTCACAGCACATCATTTAGATCACAGCACATCATTTAGATCACCATACAACAGTCTACACTTAGCATAATAGAGGCAAGTGTAATACAAGCATGCTATATAGGTTCAAATACACCATATTTACAATAAATCACAGCATACCATGTAAATTCAACTACAGTACTAACAGGAATGCCACTGAAGTTCAGATACAGTATGTATAAGGAAGTAGAGCAACTCACCTGGGTTGAAAATTTTGCAAGGATGATTGAGAAACCCTCTGTATGAAGAGTACACAAGAGGAAGAATCGGTAACTGGCCTTCAATGGCCAAGTGAAAGGCACCCTTTTTGAATGGCAGCATCTCATCAGCCATGCTTCGAGTACCCTCGGGGAAGACCCACAATTTAACCTGTTTAATGAAACCCATGGCTTAGATTAGACAAGGGAATTACAGCAAATTGGTTTTAGATAAAAAAAAAAAATCAACACTGGCTGTCCTGAAAAAGATCTTTCACCATCATTCACTATCAGTGTCTTTCCAGTGGTGCATAGATACTAAGCTCACATGCCCCTCTAAACTATAAAATATCCCATCCCTCCTGAAGACTGCAGGCACTGTAC
Organism: Cherax quadricarinatus; assembly: GCF_038502225.1. Lineage (NCBI taxonomy): Eukaryota > Metazoa > Arthropoda > Malacostraca > Decapoda > Parastacidae > Cherax > Cherax quadricarinatus. Next base: position 23,300,375 of record NC_091320.1, on the reverse strand, counting down.
TTCCCACCTCCAGGACTAGTCTGGCTAACCAGTTTTCTTGAATCCTTTCACAAAATGTTACCTTGCTCACACTCCACCAGCTCTTATGAACCATACACTGGGTGTACTTAATTTAATGTAACAACTCCACACTCAACCATAAGAATTTTATTTACAGTATTTATTTTATTCAGGGGGAAGCACAAAACCCAGAGATCATATAATGTCTGGGGAATGTGAAGAATTCAGATTTGATTCAAGGAAGGGTAGAACTAGCCCCATTCCCTGGATAAGAGCCCCTCATGAGCATCAAGGCACTTCCCCTGCAAGGTCAACACTGAGAAAAACTGAAGAAATATTTTTAGTCCAGCTTGGTTCCTGAAAAGAAACTCTTCATTGCCAGAAAATATTTTGTACCATTATCCTGCTGTTAAGTGTTGACCATTCATATGACAAAAAGCATTAATAATAATTGTACCATGAAAAGCCAAGGCAATAACTAAAGTACACGTACTGTATAAATTATGCCACTCTCCCTCTCACCCCGCTTAGGAGTTTTAATATCACTGCCTGGCCTAATGCCAAACATCCTTGGCCAGGTCAAGCTCTTTCTAACACAACTCAAAGATCATCCTCGAAGTCTGACTGTGGTCTAAGTAATATCATATTGGCTTTGGATGTTAATTTTAAGTTCTAAAGACTAAGCTTTATACATCCTATTTTCAGCAAACTTGTCTTACAAAATCTGGAACAATTCACCAAAAATCTGCACTTAGGAGAGGAACATTAGGATGATGATTTGGTTCATCCTGGATCATTGTCAGATCACAACAGAGTAAGAGGCAAAGAGGACTAAGACAGGAGGAGCAGCAGCAGGAGAGGTGGAAAGGAGGAGAGGAGGGAAGGAGGAAGAGGAGGAAGGGGCGAGAGAAGCATGAATAGTAGTAGTAGTAGTAGTAGTAGTACAAGTGATGGATGTAATAGTAAAAAATTAGTAATATTGTACAAGAACAAGAGAACAAAGGAACACTGGAGGGGGTGCTACTGGTTCATGGGCTTCAAGGAGAGGAGACAGAAAAAAAAAAAAAGGGGGGGAGAGGACCCAGAAAGGCAGAAGCAAAGGTGGCAGCAAAAGTGTCCCTCTGTTATCCTTAATTTCTCATGTCTGAAATTTCCAATATTTACAATCTGTTCTCGTCTTGGCTATACTTCCAATTTCATCAACTCTGCCTCTCATACTAAATGGACTTTTTTCTCTCTTAGACATTTTGTGATATCTTCTATTCTCTGCCTTCCTTACATATCTAATCTTCAAAACCTTAAGTATTACATGGCACAGCACTCACCAGTCGAGATAGTTGCTAAACAAAATCAGTCTTGTCTGCTCACTAAATCTAATATTGCCATACAGTGATCTGGTTTCCACCAATCACCCATTCTAAGGAACCAGGGATCCCCTCCTGGTGATCCATTTTATACCCAGATATTTGGTTTCTTTAGGAACTACATTGTAATGAAAAAAAAAAAATTGACACTAATGGAAGAGGAAGAGAGTGGAGGGAGGGAGAGAGGCAGGGAAACATATATTGGAAAGTAACGGTAGATCAGGGGGATACAAGGCAAGGGTCACGTTTAAACTTTAATCCATAAATCTAGTTAATATCTGAAACAAAAGCACAGTATAATTTTATACATTGGGGAGACTTGAGCTTTTCTTTTTAGGTCGCCTTGCCTCAGTGGGATATGGCTGGTGCGGGGGAATTGAGGAGTCCAATAAATCTGCACAATAAATTATACAGAATATACTATACATTTCTCCATGGGGAAGTGGAAAAGAATTCTTCCTCTGTAGCCCATGCATGTCATAAGAGGCAATTAAAAATATCAGGAGCAAGGGGCTAGTAACCCTTTCTGTATAAATTACTAAATGTACAAATAAAAACTTTTGTTTTTCTTTTCAGGTCATCCTGCCTCGATGGAAGACAACCAGTGCGTTAAAAAATATACACAAGGTGTAACCCCAAAAACACTGATACAGTATAGTACTATCAATATTTTCAATTCCACACAAAATATCTGCATCATCCTAAGCAACTGATTGTACTCGTGAATAAACTTTTATGAAAAACAGATCCACTTACACTTTTTTCCTTCACATAAGCTAATGCTGCATTCATCGAAGTCTTGGCACTGTCAGGGTTCCTACGGTCAATGAACCGGGTGCCACAAAGCCAAGCTGTCATTCCAAAGGGCATGGCATAAAATAATTCCTTCTTGGCAATGGCTGTGATCTTGTTAAACATCGGCCACATGTATACCATCCCTGTTAAAGTAAAAAGAAAAACTGATAAATTATACATAAATAATTTGCACACAGAAAAACTGATGACATTTCAGTCAGACTTGGACCATCAACTTATCACAAAGTTTCTCTTATGTGCAGGTTATTTGTGTATTGTTCTAGTCATGGCATTGTGCCTTTGTGTTCTTCAAAGTGTAGTATAAACAAACCTAAACAAAGACACTGACAATATAACATTCTTCTCATACATTCTCACTTTTCATCTATGCTGAGCTGCTAAAACGTAGCTAATGTAGAGTTATCTACATTAGATACATTTTAACACAAAATTATCTTCAGCAAACTTTTCACATGAACATTCCCAATGACACTCAATATGATTAGACTTGCACAAAATGAGGTTTATCAAAACAAATTAAAGGGAACAGGAAGAAAACTTGCTTTTACACTGCATCAGTGTAAATGCAACTGCCCACCCCTCAGAATATTTTTTTTTTTTTTTCCAACACCAGCCATTTCCCACCAAGACTGCTAATATACTACTTGTTCTGCTTCTCTCTCTCATTAACCCATAATCTGTTGCATACCCAGAAAAAAATTCCTGCACATGGCAAAATTTTTCAAAGAAAAAAAAAAAAAAACCTTGCCAACTGGCAAAGCCTTGTTTAACCCTTTCAGGGTCCGTCCCGTAGATCTACGGCTTTACGTTCAGGGTCCAAACCGTAGATCTACGCCATGAGCTCAGCTCACTCTGATAAACTGTGAGTGGTACATTTGGGCCTAGATATGAGAGAATACATCTATGTGGTATGTGTGCACCACATAAAACAGATCCTGCAGCACACTGTGTATAATGAGAGAAAAAAAATGAAATCATGATTTTTCGATTAAAACAGCAACTTTGCAGTGTTTTTTCGTATGTTTTTTATAGCTGTATTTGCGATTTCTTGGTCTCATTTGATAGAATGGAAGACATATTACAGAAATAGAGATGATTTTGATTGGTTTTAGCATTGGAAATGGCTTGAAACTGAGCTCAAAGTAGCGGAAATGTTAAATTTTTGCCGATATTCAAGAGTAAACAAACGACCTCACATGTCTAATACACATCAGCTGGTGGGTCTAATATACATTCACAAATATGGTGATGATATTTATACAATTATTACAGTATTGCATAACAGTAAATCTTCTATTTTTTGGTGTGAATAAAAATTCATTATGTGAATAAAAAATCAAAATGGAATTTATTTGTAAAGCCTCAAAACATAACTAATGAACAGAGGAAATGTTAGTTTAGTGCAAGGAATGCCTACATTGTTCATTCTGGACCCTATTTTGAAATTGGAATATTTTGAACTTTGTGTTAAATTGGCCAAATTAACAATTTCCGATCACTTTATTTTGTAGTTGAAACAGTTGACTTGGCGATTTCTTGTGCTCAATCGATAGAATAGAAGTAATACTAGTGAAATAGCTAAGAATTTGGTTGATTGGAATAATGTAATTGGCCTAAAATGGGAGTCAAAGTCGGCAAAATCGCCGATTCGTAAATATCGCTGACACATCAAAATTCGCGAGAGCATAATTTCGTCAATTTTCCACCAAATTTCGTACTTTTTGTTTTATTACCTTCACAAAAAGATTCTCTACGATTTCATAAGAAAAAATAACAATTTTTTTTTTTGAAAATTCTTGGACACTGGTGCGTGACTCCAGATTTGGGCCTTGGACCCTGAAAGGGTTAACTACAAAGAAAAAAATGAACTAAAGGAAAAACCTACAGTTTTATGTCATACTGAAGTTGAAAAATGACCACTTATCAGCAAGATCAGCATTAATACATTACAGTACTGGGACATATAAGCAATATTTTTTATTTTATTAACACATCGGCCAATTCCACCAAGGCAGGGCGGCCCGAAAAGGAAAAACTTTCATCATACACTCCATCACTGTCTTGCCAGAGGCATGCTTACACTACAGTTATAAATCCACAACATTTACACCCCTCCTTCAGAGTGCCGGCACTGTACTTCCCATCCCCAGGAATCAAGTCCGGCCTGCCAGTTTCCCCGAATCCCTTCACAAATGTTACCTTGCTTGCACTCCAACAGCATGTCAAGTCCTAAAAACTATATCTGTCTCTATTCACTCCTATCTAACATGCTCATGCATGCTTACTGGAAGTCCAAGCCCCTTGCATGCAAAATCTCCTTTACCCCCTCCCTCTAACCTTTCCTAGGCCGACACCTACCCCATCTTCCCTCCGCTACAGATTTATGCACTCTTGAAGCCATTCTATTTCATTCCATCCTCTCTACATGTCCAAACCATCTCAATAACCCTTCATCAGCCCTCTGGATAATAGTTTTGGTAATCCCACACCTCCTCCTAATCTCAAAACTACAGATTCTCTGCATTATATTCACATCACACATTGCCCTCAGACATGACATCTCCACTGCCTCCAGCCTTCTCCTTGTTGCAACATTCAACACCCATGCCTCACGCCCATACAAAAGTGTTGGTATACCCATACTCTCATACATAACCCCTCTTTGCTTTCATGGATAAAGTTTTGTCTCCACAGACTCCTCAGTGCACCACTCACCTTTTTCCCTCATCAATTCTGATTCATCTCATCCTTCATAGACCTATCTGCTGATACGTCCACTCCCAAATATCTGAACACATTCACCTCTTCCATACTCTCTCCCTCCAATCTGATATCCAATATTCAGTTACAGTAGGGCCCCGCTTTACGGCGTTTCACCTTATGGCATTCTGCTAATACAGCGATTTCAAATTTTGACCATAACTTTCTATGCGGCGAGTGATCTTTCAAATGCAGCACACGCCACCAGTTTGTTTACATTCTCCGTGAGCATATATCTCTATGTAATAATAATTCTTGGGCACACTAAATGTCTTATTTTACGTAATATAGACATTTTCATTAATCCATCTATGACATTTTCTTCAAAATTATATATGAAACACGTTATAGTATATAAACATTTTAAGTTTATATGCTATGGACGTGTGGTAGCTGGGCGGAGGGAAAACATTACGTCACTCCCCTCTATACATAATGCTTTTGTTTACAATTCTCGGCATGAATTATTCATTATTTCTCCCATTTATGATGGCATCTAAAGGTAGTTGATAGAAACGATTAAACTCATTGAACATGGTATGTCAATGGTAATAATGTGGCTCTGGGCCACATTAACCCTTTGACTGTCGCAACCCCCAATCCTGAGGTGTCTCCTGGTGTCGCAATATTAAAAAAAAAAAATTCTTATGAAATGATAGAGAATCTTTTCCCGATTGCAATGAGACCAAAAAAACAAAATTTGATGAAAAACTGATGGAATTACACTCACGAAGTTAGCGACCTCGGCGATATTTACAAATCGGCGATTTCACCCACTTCGAGCCCTATTTTCGGCTAATTTCATTGTTCCAGTTGACCAAACTCATAGCTATTTCTTTAGAACTCCATATTTTCTATCGAATGAGTACAAGAAACTGCCCATTTACCGATTTCAACTACCCAATAATGTGGTCAGAAATTTGCAATTTGGCCAATTTCATGAAAATTAAAAAATATGACAATTTCAAAATAAGGTCCAGGATGAACAATGCAGACATTCCTGGCTCTAAAATAACATTTTCTTTGTTAATCAGTCACATCTCCAGGCCCCTCTGATATTACTCTTGCTTTCTATTTGAAATTTTTTATTCAAACAAAAAGTAGAAGATTTACTGTTATGCAGACTACGGCAATACTGTAATAATTGTACAAAATGTCAACCCATTCATGACTGCATATCTGAATGGCTAGTTGGACATTTATTGGACAATGACATCATTTGTTTACTTTTGAACATCGGCAAAAATCAAACATTTCCCCTACTTTGAGCTCCATTTCCAGGTTCTTTTTATAGTAAAACCAATCAAAATCACCTCTTTCTATAATATGTTTTCCATTCTATCAAATGAGACGAAGAAAACGAGAATACAACCATAAATACTATACGAAAATAGACCACAAAGACGACATTTTAATTAAAAGAAAACAAAATCAGTTTTTTTTTCTCATTATGCACTGCATGCTCCAGGATTTTTTTTATATGGTGCACACTGACCACACAAACCCATTCTCTCACATGTGGGCCTACCAGCTTTCACCTGCTTGATTTGAAGCCGGTAGAATTTATGAGTACATACACGTCAAACACGGTACCTAGTAAGACGTACAGTGGACCCTCGAATTTCATAACCCCTTTTCTGAATGTAAAACTATAGTTACTCTTATTTATGGGTGTCTGGAATGGATTAATTGGATTTACATTTTTTATGGGAAATATAAAAAAATACATTTTATAGAGGATAACTATACAGTGGACCCCCAGTTTGCGATATTAATCCGTTCCCGAGAGCTCATCGTAAACCAAAATTATCGAAAATCTAATCAATTTTCCCCATAAGAAATAATGGGGATCAAATTAATCCGTGCAAGACACCCAAAAGGATGAAAAAAAATTTTTACCACATGAAATATTAAATTTAATGCACACAAACTGAAGAAGACATGCACAGTTTGTAGTACTCTACTAACAATAGAATACATGACACTTACCTTTAATGAAGATCTGGTGATTGATGGGATGGGAGGAGGGCAGAGTGTCGAACTTATTGTTTAGAAGGGGAATCCCCTTCCATTAGGACTTGAGGTAGCAAGTCCTTTTCTGGGGTTACTTCCCTTCTTTTAATGCCACTAGGACCAGCTTGAGTCACTGGACTTCTGTCGCACAACACATCTGTCCATAGAGGCCCGTACCTCTCGTTCCTTTATGATGTTCCTAAAGTGGTTCACAACATTGTCATTGTACAGGTTGCCAACACAGCTTGCATTAGCTGTGTGAGGCTGATTTTCATCAAAAAAGGTTTGCACTTTAAGCCACATTTCCTTAATCTTTGAAGTGGGCAACTTCTAAAATTTCTCTATCCCCTCCTCTGAAGCAGTTTCCTCAGGTCTGGCCTCTTGCTGTTGATGATGATCTAGCAGCTCATCAGTGGTTAGTTCTTCATTGTCCTCCTCCACCAACTCTTCCACATCCTTCCCACTAACCTCCAACCCCAAGGACTTCCCCAATGCCACAATGGATTCCTCAACTGGCATAGGATTCCCAGAATTAGCATCAAACCCTTCAAAATCCCTTTTGTCTACACATTCTGGCCACAGTTTTTTCCAAGCAGAGTTCAAGGTCCTCTTGGTCACTCCCTCCCAAGCCTTACCTATAAGGTTTACACAACTGAGGATATTAAATTGATCCTTCCAAAACTCTTTTAGAGTCAACAGTGTGTCTGTGGTCACTTCAAAGCACCTTTCAAACATAGCTTTTGTGTACAGTTTCTTGAAGTTGGAAATGACCTGCTGGTCCATGGGCTGCAGGAGAGGAGTGGTATTAGGATGCAAAAACTTGACCTTAATGAAGCTCATGTCCCCAGAAAGTCGCTCTGCCAAGTCTGTAGGATGACCAGGGGCATTGTCTAATACCAGGAGGCACTTAAGGTCAAATTTATTTTCAATTAGGTAATTTTTCACATTGGGGGCAAATGCATGGTGTAGCCAGTCATAGAAAGTCCCTAATGACCCATGCCTTACTGTTTGCCCTCCATAGCACACACAAATTAGCCTTGAGGATATTCTTTTGCCTGAACGCTCTGGGAGTTTCTGAGTGATACACCAATAAAGTCTTCACTTTGCAATCACCACTAGCATTGGCACACATCAGAAGAGTAAGCCTGTCTTTCATAGGCTTATGTCCTGGGAGTGCCTTTTCCTCCTGAGTAATGTAGGTCCTGCTTGGCAATTTCTTCCAAAGCAGGCCTGTTTCGTCGCAATTAAACACTTGTTTAGGTTTCAAGTCTTCAATGTCTATGTAATCCTTGAATTCCTTTACATATTTTTCAGCTGCTTTTTGGTCCGAACTGGCAGCCTCACCATGCCTTATCACACTATGTATGCCACTACAATTCTTAAATCTTTCAAACCAACCTTTGCTGGCCTTAAATTCACTCACATCACCACTAGTTGCAGGCATTTTTCTAATTAAATCCTCTTGCAACTTCCTAGCCTTTTCACATATGATCGCTTGAGAGATGCTATCTCCTGCTATCTGTTTTGCATTTGTCCACACCAATAACAGTCTCTCGACATCATCTAACACTTGCAGTCGCTGTTTCGTAATCACAGTTGCACCTTCTGCAACAACAGCTTCCTTGATTGCCGTTTTCCTGGTCACTATAGTAGAGATGGTTGATTGGGGTTTTGTATACAACCTGGCCAGCTCCGACACACGCACTCCACTTTTGTACTCTGCTATTATCTCTCCATTTCAATAGTCATTAGCACCCTTTTTCTTGAAGGGTTGGCACTAGAAGCTTTCTTGGGGCCCATGGTGACTTATCTTGCAGAAACAAGCACCAAAAACACTAATAATATGGAATGTACCGAATGTATCCTTAGATGCGAGCACACTGGCTGGCTTGCAAACACAAGGCAGTTCAGGCCACACATGGACCCGTCTCTGACGAATCGCGTATACCGGGTTTTTAACGGGAACCAAGGCAAAATTTTTGCGTTAAAATGTATCTAATACATACTGGATTTATCGGATACCAATGGCATCGCGAACCGGGGGTCCACACTTAGTTTTACACACAGGAAAGGGATTATGAAATTCGAGGGTCCACTGTATATATACGACCGAAACAGTCAAAGGGTTAAATATCGTGTAGCTATGTAGGTAGGTGTAGGTATGTAGTCCACCTGGGCTATATACTGACATTATTATTATAATTGATAATTATACTCGTGTGCTGGCATGCAGGTACACATTAAAATCACTAGGGATATCAGTCTTGAAGACTGACATATTAATAATAACACAATAATCACTCAGGCGCATTAAATATCATAAAACGTTATAGACATTTTGTTTAATCCATCAAAATACACCCCACAGTAGAATAAATTAACTAATATGAGATGCGGTAGCCAGGCGACCCGCGGTAGCCAGGTGACCCGCGGGAGCCAGGCGACCCTCGGGAGCCAGGCATCCCGCGGTAGCCAGGCGACCCACGGGACCGCTGTAGCCAGGCGACCCGCGGGAGCTGCAGTAGCCAGGTAACCCACTGGACCACTGTAGCCAGGCGACCTACGGGGCCTCTGGTAGTCAGGCGACCCACCGGACCTGCGGTAGCCAGGCGATCCACGGGACCTGCAGTAGCCAGGCCACCCGCAGGACATGCGGTAGCCAGGCTTTCAATAACCTATCTTCTATTCCAAACATTTGCAACATCTGCCACATTGCCACCCTATCATATGCCTTTTCCAAATCCATAATTAAATTTCACTTTTTTGTGAGAATAAAAATTCAAAGTGGAAAGCAAAAGAATGCAAGAGGGGCATGGGGACGTGACTAATGAACAGAGGAAATGTTATTTTAGTGCCAAGAATGTCTATTCTAGACCCTATTTGGAAATTGGCATCTTTTGAAATTTGTGTGAAATTGGCAAAATTGCTAAATTCTGGATAGTTGAAATCGGTAAATGGGTGGTTTCTTGTACTCATTCGATAGAAAAAATGGAGTTCTAGCGAAATAGTTACGATTTTCGTCAACTAGTACACTGGAATTGGTTGAAAATGGGGCTCAAAGTGGGCAAAATCACCGATGCGTAAACATCGTCGAGACCGCTAACTTCGCGAGAGCATAATTCCGTAAGTTTTCCATCAAATTTCATACTTTTGGTGTCATTGTGATTGGGAAAAGATTCTCTATCTCTATCTTTTCATAAGACAAACTTTTTTTTTTTTTTTTTTTAAATTTTGGTGACCGAGAACAAGTCTGGGAGAGAGCTTGGGGACCCTGAAAGGGTTAAGCCCCTTGCCCACAAAACCTCCTTTACCCCCTCCTCTCCAAGTCATTCTTTGTTCCATTCTCTAAATTACCAAACCACCTCAATAGCCCCACTTCAGCCCTCTGATTAATACTTTTTTTTTTTTTTTTTTTTTTTTTTTTTAACTCCACACCACCTTCTAATTTCCACACTATCAATTCTCTGCATAATTTTACACCACACACTGCCCTTAGATAGGACATCTCCACTGCCTCCAGCCACCTCCTCGCTGCAGCATTTACAACCCATGCTTCACATTCATACAAGTGTTGGTACCACTATACTTTCATACATTCCTTTCTGTGCCTCCATGGATAACATTCTTTGTCTACACAGATACCTCAATGCACCATTCACCTTCTTTCCTTCATCAATTCTACTGTTAACCTCATCCTTCATAAACCCATCCACTGACTAGTCAACTCTCATATCTGTAAACATTCACTTCTTCCATACTCCCTCCCTCCAATGTGATATCCAATTTTCCTTATCTAAATAGTCTGATACCCTCATCACCTCACTCTTATCTGCGTTCACTTTCAACTTTCTACCTTCATGCACCCTCCCAAACTCGTCCACTAACCTTCGCAATTTTTCTTTATAATCCCCCGAAAGCCACCAGGACCAGCTTGAGAGTCACTCGACCCCTGTTGCTCAAAAAATTGTTCCTCCACAAATGTTTGCACCCTACTCCACATTGCTCAAATTTCCTTAATCTCTGAAGGTGCCTTCTTCCATCTCTCTTCCTCCTCCTGTGAAGCAATTTCCTCAGCTGTGGTCTGTTGTTGCAGATGAAGCTCTTGCAGCTCATCAGTGGTTAGCTCATCAGTGGTTAGCTCTTCACTGCGGTCCTCTACCAACTCTTCCAAATCCTCGCCACTCGCACCCAACCCCATGGAATTCCCCAATGCCACAATACATTCTACAACAGGTGTAGGGTTGACAGGGTCAGCCTCAAACCCTTCAAAATCCTTGTCAATGACACATTCTGGCCACAAGTTTCACCAAGCAGAGTTTGAAGTCCTGGAAGTCACTCCCTGACAAGCCTTATCTATAAGGCTTATGCAATTGAGGATATTGAAGTGATTCCTCCAGAACTCTTAGCATCAATTCAGTGTTTGAGGTCACATCAAAGCACCTTGGAAACATTGCTTTGTTGTAGACTTTTTTCAAGTTTGAAATCATCTGCTGGTCCATGGGCTGGATGAGAAGAGTGGTATTAGGGGGCAAGAACTTCACTGTGATGAAACTAAACTACTCCACCATTTAGTCATCCAAGTCCAGAGGATGGGCTGGAGCATTGTCCATTACCAGGAGGCACTTGAGTGGCAATTTATTTTCCAGGAGGTATTCCTTCACACTTGGGTCAAACACTTCACTGAACCAATCGAGGAAAATTTCCTTTGTGACCCAGGCCTTACTGTTAGCCTTCCACATCACACACAATTTACTCTTGGTGACACTTTCTTGAAAATACTGAGATTTTCAGAGTGATACACCAGTAAAGGCTTCACTTTGAAATCACACTGGCATTACCATAGAACAAGAGTTAGCCCATCTTTCATAGGCTTGTGTCCTGGCAGTGCCTTTTCCTCCTGTGAGATTTAGGTCCTCTAATATTTTCTTCCAAAAGAGGCCTGTTTCGTCACAATTGAACACTTATTGGGGAAAGAATCCTTCCTCTACTTACACCTTGAATTCATGCAAGAATTTTTCAGCCACACATTGGTCAGAACTTGCAGCCTCGCCATGCCTTACCACACTGTGTATGCCACTACGCTTCTTAAATCTGTCAAACCAGCCTTTGCTGGCCTTAAATTCACTAACATAAGCATTTGTTCCAGGCATTTTCTTTACGAGATCGGCATGCAGCTGCCTTGCCTTTTCACAAATTATTGACTGCGTAACACTATCTCCTACTGTTTTTGGTTGATCCACACCAGCAACAAATTCTCATCATCTTCAATTATTTGCGATCTTTTTTTTGTGAGCATATCTACCCTTTCACAACAGCAGCTTCCTTAATTTCCTTTTTCTTCACCCCGAAGGAAGTGATTGTTGAATGGGGCTTCCCATACATTCTACTGAGATTGGCCAAATGCACTCCACTTTTATATTTTGCGATGATTTCTTTAATTCTATGGTGTTTCTCACTTTTACCAAAGGGCTGGCACTACCATCTTCTTTGGGCCCATGGTGGCTTACTTGGCAGTTGCAAGCACAAAAAAGAATGGAATATTACGAAATGTATCTTATGAACACGTGGGGTGATGGTCACTCGCCGAGAAACAATGCCACACTGACTATGAATGGTGCGTGGGGGCACCTCTGCGTGTGTGCAGACACTAGAAGGCCGCTCGGACGTGTTCCGTACAACCGATGAATGGCGAGGCAAATCATGAAACGTGAGGCTATATTTTGACGAAAAAAGTTGCCGAAAGTCGAAATTTACGAAGTGCAGGGCTTGCAAAACTCAGGAGTCCACTGCAGTTGCTTATATCTCACCCTAACTTCCCCCTCCCTTAGTTTATAAACTTTCACCTCTCTCACTTACTGTTGCAGTTTTCCCCTGCCATCCCAAATTTACCTACTACTCCCTCTACATTTTTACCCACTATAGCATTGAGATCCCCAACGACAAGTACTCTCACTTGGTTTAAAACTCCCCACTTATAACTCTTGAAAACACAATCAGCAAACCCATCTACATGTCACAATTGTCCACTAACCGCATACTGAGGTTGCAATCCATCACAGCTGCAGGTTTTACAATGGGTTCATTGGTCTCTATTCTGCTTCCCAGTGTCTACCATTTTGTGTCTGAACTGATATCAACATTGTGATATCACATTTGTCATGCCACCGAAATGCCATGATGTCACTGGCAGCAAACACCTGAACTTCACCTCTACGAGTGCCAGCGTCGAACCTAGGCATATGCTTACGATTTCCACGCACTGTGCCACACACATCTGTCATGTTCACTTGCAAGAGTAAAAGGACTCGTGTACCAGGTGTCAGTATATAAATTATGCCCCTTACCAAGATATGGTTCCATCATTGTTCTAACCACATCCCCAGAGATACCCAGTAACTTCCTGGTATCTTGCAATGTTTTACTGTCAGTGTACACAATTATATCAGAAACTAGACCACTTATGCAATCACACAGTACAAATAACTTTTTACCAAAGCGTTTCCTCTTGCTTGGTTTATACTGCTTGAATGAGTTCCTTTGAACAAATCAAAGACTCATCAATAACAAGCTTCCTGAAGGGATAAAAATACATACAGAACTTTTGTTTCAGGTACATAAACACATTTCTGATCTTGTATAGCCTGTCACTTCTGTCAGGCCTTGTTTTGTCTGAAAAGTGTAGGACACATCAATTCACTGGTATAATGTCACTGAAAGCTGTGCTTGAAATCAGGCAGTCTGTCGACCAATATGTGTTGACACTGCTTCTACAAATGTGGCATAAGCATTATTGTGGCAAAGAACAGATACATCTCTGCCACAGTTGTGTCCTTCCACTGGTGTAGGCATGATCTTGGTGAAAGAATTGCGTTTGCCATGGTGTACTCGTAGTACGTATTGCTTTCCCTGACAATGTCCATCAGGTGTTCATCGAAGAACAACTCAAAGCATTCCAGTTCAGTGGCATTGTTCCCAAGTGTACATGATGACCGTATTCCACTGTGTTTCATCAAAGTCATGGGGACTGGGAACAAACTCGTCACCTTGCTGCCAATCCCAGATGCGGTCAGCTGGTGGGTTCTGGATATTGAAATGTGGTTGTGGTTGTGCAGGTTGGGTTGTGGATGTTGTGGGAGTGTGGAGTTGGGCGAGGCTGGTTGTGGTTGTGCAGAGTCAGCAGCGTCGGTAGTAGCGTGGCCCACTGCTGGTGCCACATGACTCATGCCACCAACACTATCACCACCACCACCTGCTGCCGCACTCGCATCAATCATACCCATCGTAACAATATCGTCATCTTCACTATCAGTTCGTGGTGAAGGGCCACGGGATGTGCTCCAAGATTTACTCCTTTCCCTTGGAGCAACATATGACACACCACCAGACCACATGCTACGTTGTATATACTGCCGCTTCACTGGGGAATATTCACCCTCACTGTTGCAACTAGAACTGCTTTCAATAGCTTTGAAATCACTATCACTTTCACTGCTCACATCCGAGTCTTGTACATGGGCAAATAGTTTCCTCTATCGTTCTGGTACAGGTGAACACGAACGAGCCAGCCCAGCACCAAAGGTGGAAGGTCGTGGGTCATCCGAGTTTTCATCACTAATTACGTTATCCTGGACACTGTTTTCGGTCACACCCGCTTGAAAACCATGGAATTCACTTTCACTGACACTTCCATCGCTGTTAGAGCTATCACTTGGGAACAAAAAACCTCCAATCCGCCAAGGAATGAGGTACATCTTACCGCGAGGCATGGTGAAAATGGACTAGCAAGATGGCATTCCCACAATGCACCACTGAGTCCCAGTTTTTTTCACAGGGTGAACACCCACCACTCAGACCCATTCTCTCTCATGTAGGCCTACCAGCCCTCTCCCGCTTGATTTGAAGCCACTAGAATTTATGCGTATAGATACATCAAACACTGTGGCTCATAAGACGTATATATACAACTGAAACAGTCAAGGGGTTAAGATAAAGTCAAAGAAAACTCAGATGAGCGTGTATACATACACAGGTCCTACTACACATACATGTACACAAGAGTAAGTGAAGTAGTAAGATGTATCTGAAATCTTGAATGTTTATAAGACAGAAAAAAGACACCAGCTATCCTACCATCATGTAAAACATACTGTACGTACAGTGGTACCCAGAGTTTCAGCCACCTCCAACCTCGAACAATTATGCATCTTTTGGGGTATGAAATGGACTAATTTAATTTACATTATTCCTCATGGGAACAAATTCAGTCAGTAACAGCACTCAAAAAGCATTCTGGAACTAATTATGGCTGAAACTCGGGTTTCCACTGTATACGCTTCAGTTGTACAATCACTTGGTAGTACAGTAGTACACTCAGATGCTGTCTACCAACCTACCTACAAAATTAATAAAACACACACACACACACACACACACACACACACAAATGAGTCAGAGAGATAGTAGGAAGTATTTCTTCAGTCATAGAGTTGTAAGGCAGTGGAATAGCCTAGAAAATGACGTAGTGGAGGCAGGAACCATACACAGTTTTAAGACGAGGTTTGATAAAGCTCATGGAGCGGGGAGAGAGAGGGTCTAGTAGCAACCGGTGAAGAGGCGGGGCCAGGAGCTAGGACTCGACCCCTGCAACCACAAATAGGTGAGTACAAATAGGTGAGTACACACACACACACACACACACTGTGTATGTTAGGCCCATACTGGAGTATGCAGCACCAGTCTGGAACCCACACCTGGTCAAGCACGTCAAGAAGTTAGAGAAAGTACAAAGGTTTGCAACAAGGCTAGTCCCAGAGCTCAGGAGAATGTCGTACGAGGAAAGGTTGAGGGAAATTGGACTGACGACACTGGAGGACAGAAGGGTCAGGGGAGACATGATAACGACATACAAGATACTGCGGGGAATAGATAAGGTGGACAGAGATAGGATGTTCCAGAGAGGGGACACAGGAACAAGGGGTCACAACTGGAAGCTGAAGACTCAGACGAGTCACAGGGACGTTAGGAAGTATTTCTTCAGTCAGAGTCGACAGGAAGTGGAATAGCCTAGCAAGTGAAGTAGTGGAGGCAGGAACCATACATAGTTTTAAGAAGAGGTATGATAAAGCTCAGGAAGCAGAGAGAGAGAGAGAGAGAGAGAGAGAGAGAGAGAGAGAGAGAGAGAGAGAGAGGGGACCTAGTAGCAATCAGTGAAGAGGCGGGGCCAGGAGCTGAGTCTCGACCCCTGCAACCACAATTAGGCGAGTACAATTAGGCGAGTATACACACACACACACACACACACACACACACACACACACACACAGTTACTGGTCATGGGCGACTTCAACCACAGGGAGATCGATTGGGAAAACCTGGAGCCACCTTGGGGGTCCTGAAACATGGAGAGCCAAGATGATCGATGTAGTACTGGAAAACCTCGTGCACCAACATGTTAAGGACACTACCAGAGAGAGAGGGGAAGATGAACCAGCAAGACTGGACTGTGTTCACCCTGAGTAGCTCAGACATCGAGGACATCACATATGAATGGCTCCTTGGAGCTAGCGACCATGTGGTTCTGAGCATGTATACACCATCTCTGATTATCAAACTATTTTGAATATTTAAAAAAAAATTAAATACAAAGGAGCAAATCAAATCAAAGTTTATTCTCTATAAGGATTACAATGCGGGGTTTACAGATTTTGGTTATTGTGTGGTTTACATGTAATAAAATACTAATTACAGATGGGGGCCACTAGAACCCCTAGCAAGGCTAGGCATTTCGGGCAAACTTAGATTAATTCTTAACCCTAAATTATTACAAATTGTGGAGTAAGTTGACTAAATACTAGTTTGTGAGTTTAGCAATGTGAATGCTTTTGTTTTGGCACAATACATAGTTTCTATATTGGAGTATCACAGGCAAACTCGTGACTAGTTAGGCACTACTTAGTGTCTGGATTACACTGAAATTACACTATGAAACTACGAGCAAGAAGGAAGGCGAAATTTAATGGTATATGTTCAGCACTGGAGGGTTCATAAGCTTTAAAAATGTGCAACTGTTTCTGCACAACCTTCCATGTCAATGAACAACTATGTCTATAAGCAAAACTGATCATTTTTGCCTGGTACAAAATTAAAACAGTCTGGCAATTTGGAAGAAGTGGTGTCTGGAGTGTAATCCTAATTTTCCTTTTAAATTCATTTCGCCTAATGCTATTTTACATGAAGCAGAGATTTTTAGGTTTCCTGTAAATAAATTCCTTTTCAAGAACACTAAATTGAGAGATTGAAATGTTAACATTTATACTTACAGAAAAGTTTCATAGTTTTGCAAACTAGTTAGCAAGTTACACTCATAAGATGTAAGCACCTGGTTAAGCCAGGTTCATACCCATGGATTAACAACCATAATACAAGTAGCTAGGAGAGGAATTTTAATTAAAATGGAAATGTTGCAGGAGGCACTGCTGACTGGCACACACCTCATTCATTTTACAAAAGATGGACCAGCTAAAAGAAACTTGTATAATGTATAGAAACACAGAATGCAACAGATAAAGATTATCAGAGAATAGTTAAACACACTGATGGAGAAGCAAGAAAAGTCCCACTAATCTTGGCATAAAATACATCATACCTAGGAAATCAATGGAGCTCTGATGGTTGGCAACCACAATAGCAGGACGATCAACGACAATGTGCTCCAGGCCGCGCACCTCCCAGTGTAAACCCAGCAAAGGGTTCAACAGACGGAGTGGAAATGTTGCTATCCTGTAAATTTTCCAAGAAACAAAATTTAAATATAGAATTTAAATATAGAGTACAGCCTCTCCTAACTTAGTGACGTACTTGTTTACTGACACCTTGGTCTTATGATTGATCTCTGGCCAGTATGCATACCTATATAATGTATATTAGAGTTGATTTCCTCTACTCTGTTTATTAGAATATATACAACACACTACTGCATAAACATTTAAAAATACACCAGTAGTGTTATAAATGGTGCAAAGGTGATGTTAAAACAATATCAAAGACAGGTGACACAAACCCACTACCATTATAGTATGCTCCTCACTTAGCAATGAATTCATTTACTGGCATGGTCGTAGGAACAGAACTCCATCGTTAAGTGAGGAGAGGCTGTACTGTATTAATAAAAATACCACACTAATTTTGTACAGTACAGTACTGAGTTTGTTATTTGCTCAATTTCTACTATCCTTGATGGAGAGAGAACATTTAATACTATAGCGTTTAACATCAACATTCATGTTAAAAGAAGGGATCTACCATTATGCTCATTCTCTACTATAATTATTATAAGCAGCAGCAGACAAATCTACATAGCATGTACACTTTCTTAGATATCAAGAAAAAATATTTTGAAAGATGAAGTCAAAGTCTGTGGCTCACAAGACTGAGGAATAATAAGACAGTATAGTCAATGCTAAAAGGCTGAATGATAAGAGGAATGTACATATGAATTTCCATGTCCTATGTTGCCAGCCTAGACTTAACTTTTTTTTTTTTTTTTACCCAAAAAATGCAGTCCATGTTAAAAACCTCATTTTATTAGTGATATAAAAAAATTAGCTAGGAAAAGCAAACATAAGTTATAAAAACAGGTACCACATGGCTGTATATTATTAGTACTGTATTATTAGATTGTCGCAACAACCTGTCACAGCTTGCCGACATGGCCAGTGGTCTGGAAGGTGTGTGAGAGCACTGCAGTCATGGCAGTTTGGTAAATTAAAGACCTTTGCATTAAGAGAACCAAGTATACTTGCAAAGAAGTTTTAATGAGAATGGAACCAGGGGCACAAGTAAAAAAGTGCTTCACATTACCTGGATATCACCGAGAGGAAGGGCTGTCGGCCAGCCAAACACGAATGGGCTGTAATCCAGAATGATTATGGTGATTGACTTAACTAATTGTTGAGCAGTTACATTTTATTCTACAGTATCTCATTCTTGTTATTACTCTTGGTGTTCAAGAGCTACACGTGAAGGGGCAGTATGAATCCTCTAACTAGCTACACAGCCATTATACAGTGGAACCTTAGCTTACAAACGCCCCACCATGCAAACTTCTCAGGATAAGAACCGTCATTCAGTCGCGTTTTTTGCTTCTGGATACAAATGAAATTTCAGAATGCGTACTCCCCCCTCAAGGAAGGTTCCTTAAATAAATAAATAAATAATTTATTTCTTTGCAAAGGTTACAATGTGTGTTTACATTACTCATGCTAATACAGTGGACCCTCGACATTCGATACTAATCCGTTCCTGAGAGCTATTGAATGTCGAAAATATTTAAAGTTGAATTAATTTTCCCCATAAGAAATAATGGAAATCAAATTAATCCTTGCAAGACACCCAAAAGTATGAAAAAAAAAAATTTACCACATGAAATATTAAGTTTATTGCATTACAATAACAATAGAATAATTGGCACTTACCTTTAATGAAGATCTGGTGATGATTGATGGGATGGGAGGAGGGGAGTGTGTGGATGGTGTTAGTGTTTAGAAGGGGAATCCCCTTCCATTAGGACTTGAACTGGCAGCCTCACCATGCCTTACCACACTGAGTATGTCACTACGATTCTTAAATCTTTCAAATCAACCTTTGCTGGCCTTAAATTCACTCGCATCACCACTAGTTGCAGGCAATTTCTTTACCAAATCATGCACTCCGACACACGCACTCCACTTTCGTACTTTGCAATTATCTTTCTTCATTTCAATAGTCATTAGCACCTTTTTTCTCGAAGGGTTGGCACTAGAAGCTTTCTTGGGGCCCATGGTTACTTATTTTGCAGAAACAAGCACCAAAAACAGATGCGCGCACACTGGCTGGCTTGTAAACACTGGCACACACGGGGCAGTTCAGGCCACACGTGGACAAGTCTCGTACGAATCTCATCAAATGTCGGATTTTCCATCAAATGTAGAGGCAAAATTTTTGCGTTAAAATGCATCGAATGTCGGATTTATCGAATGTCGATGCCATCGAATGTCGGGGGTCCACTGTATTTCAAGTTTTACAAGACCATTAAAAAAAAATTTGCAAATATACAAAATTTAGATTCACCATGAATTATAAACAATGCTCTTTACCAGTACAGTGGACCCTCTGTTATCGGTCATTCTGGATATTGGCCAATTTGGATTTTGGCTGCTTTTTGGCTGAAATTCTATCCTGGACTTTGGCTGTCAACTTGGAAATCAGCCATATTGGACGTGTCCACTCCGCCACGTTTGTCAGTCAGGTCAGGTTTTTTTTTTTTTACACAAGGTTAACCCTTTCAGGGTCCGTCCCGTAGATCTACGGCTGGTCGGTGAGTGTCCAAACCGTAGATCTACGCCAAAATTCTAGCGCCGTCAAATTTAGCGCGAAAGCGCTCATAGGCCTACATATGAGAGAATGGGTCTGCGCGGTGGGTGTGCGCCATAAACAAAAAATCTAGGCGCCTGCATAGCATTGTGGGAACGCCGGCTCAGTCACCCTTGTTCACCATGTCTCGTCGCAAGTCAGCTCTCACTCCCCGGAAAATTGGGACTCTCCTCTTCCTGTCTGATAGTTCTGACACTGATGGAAGTGGAAATGAAGACGAATTCTACGGCTTTGATGAGTTAGTGACCGAAAATAATGACCAGGATATCGATAATAGTGCAGAAAACCCCGACGATCCTCGACCTTCTACCTCTGGTGTGGGCACTCGTGACTCACGATCGGTTGTTCCTAAACGTAAGAGAAAACTAATATTTTCCCGTGGTCTGGCCTCTGACTTCAGTAATGACGATGATTCTGACGTGGATTGTGATTTTATTGCGCTCGACGATCATTCGAGTAGTGATAGTGAGGAAACATATTCACCAGTGAAGCGTCGGTATGTGCGCCGCCGCATGCGCTCGGGTAGTGTACCCTATGCTATGCCCAGGGGACGGAGTAGATCCCGTAGTACATCCCGGAGTACATCCCGTGGCCCTACACCCGTTTTAGGTAGTGATAGTGAGGATGATGTGGCTACACTTGGCATGGATGGGCCACAGACATCAGTGGATGGTGTTAGTGGGGCTGGTGGTGGTAGTGGCACCGCCATGCGTGACTCGCTGTGCCACGCGGGAACCCACGCTGCTGACTCGTCAGTTCAAGGACAAAGCGGAGCGTCACCCACCAGCCCGCCACAACCACCCGTACAACCAGCCTATGATGTCCAGTATCCACCAGCAAACCGTATCTGGGATTGGCAGCAAAATCCCAATTTTGTTCCCAGCCCTCACCACTTTATTATTATTATTATAATCAAAAAGAAGCGCTAAGCCACAAGGGCTATACAGCGCTGCAGGGTAGGGAAGGAAGCAAGGGAATTGGATGGCAGAAGGGAGGGGGGATGATCAGCAGGTTACAGAAAACAGCGGGGCAGGGGATAGTACGGGGGTAGAGGGTAGCAAGAGATACAAGTAGAAAGGGCTGAAAGTATCAGAATTTGTGAAGTAAGTCAGTCGTTGTCAAAAAGTCAATGAGAGAGTCCGGATGAAAGGTGGGTCCATCAGCGAGAAGGGAAGGTAAAGAGAGAGCAGCGGGGCGAAGACGACGACAGAGGTAAATTCTGCGTGCTCGTTGATAAAGTGGGCAGTCCAACAGAATGTGGCTGACTGATAATGGAGCTTGGCAATTCTCACAGAGAGGAGCAAGACGCCTCTCCATGAGATATCCATGAGTAAGACGAGTATGGCCAATGCGAAGACGGGAGAGAGTAGTCTCCCAACCTCGACACTGGTGATAAGAAGACGGCCAGTAACCTATACTCGGTTTAATAGACTGAAGTTTGTTGCCGAGCATAGTAGACCAACGTTGTTGCCAACGGGTGTGAAGGTGGGAAGATATTACAGCAAAATAGTCCGTACATGGAATACCTCTATAAGAAACTGGTAGGTCATGTACTGCTGACCGCGCAGCAGTGTCTGCCTGTTCATTGCCCTGTACGTCAACATGACCAGGGACCCAACAAAAAACAATATCTTTATGCTTAGTAAAGATGCGGCGTAGCCAAAGTTGGATACGGAGGACTAAGGGGTGAGGTGTATCAAATTTTTGTATAGCCTGTAAAGCACTAAGGGAGTCTGAGACAACCACAAATGATGACACGGGCATAGATGCAATACGGATAAGTGCTGTAAGGATGGCATATAATTCAGCAGTAAAAATACTAGCTGAAGATAGTAAATGCCCTTGTACGACGCTGTCCGGAAACACTGCTGCGAATCCTACGCCGTCAGAAGACTTAGAGCCATCTGTGTACACAGCAATGGCATGAGAATGAGAGTGAAAGTGGTCAAGAAAAAGAGAGCGGGAAGCGACCGTAGACAGTTGGGCTTTCGAGCAAGGGAGGGAGAAAGAACAGACTCGAACAGCTGGAACTTCCCAGGGGGGTAGGGAAAAGTGAGATGCTACATGTACATAGAAAGGTGGTAGTTGAAGAGAAGACAAGAGCGAATGAAGGCGAAGAGAGAAGGGACGGAGTAAGCAGGGGCGGCGAACAAATAAAGAATGTCTACTAATATCAGTGACCATTCTATAAATGGAAGGATTGCGGAGATCATGAGAGCGTACATAGTAGCGCAGGCAATGGGCATCACGGCGATCGGATAAGGATGGAACGTTCGCTTCTGCATAGAGGCTTTCGACAGGGGAAGAGCGAAAAGCACCAAGGCATAAACGTAATCCTTGGTGATGAATGGGGTTAAGGCTAGAGAGAGTAGCAGGAGATGCCGCTGAATAGATCTGGTCACCATAATCAAGTTTCGATAAAATAAGGGTGGAATGTAGGTGAAGGAGGGTTCGACGATCAGCTCCCCACGAAAGATGAGCAAGGGTTTTAAGAAGGTTCAGCCGGCTGTGACAAGTTGCCTTCAGAGAGGTAATGTGAGGTTTCCAGGATAACCTACGATCAAAGAGGAGGCCCAGAAACTTGACTGTATCACGTTCAGGGATACGTGAGCCATAGAGGTACAAAGGATGATTAGAGATGACAGAGCGTCTAGTGAAAGTGATTTGGTGGGTTTTAGTGCTGGAAAATTTAAACCCATGTGTGGTGGCCCAATTGGACACACGGTCGACTGCATGCTGGAGAGAAACTGTAAGGAGGTGACAGTCAGCGCCTGCACAGGCAATAGCGAAGTCATCAACATAGAGTGATGACCAAATATTTGATGGAAGACTAGAGGCCAAATCATTAATAGCAAGGAGAAAAAGTGTTGTGCTCAGAACACATCCCTGGGGGACACCTTCAGCTTGGATAAAGTCCGGGGAGAGCACATTATTAACCCGAACACGGAAATGCCTGTCAGTTAAAAAGTTCTTAAGGAAGGATGGTAGATTGCCTCGAAGGCCTAAGGAGTGGGCTTGGGCTAAAATATTATACCTCCAAGTTGTGTCATATGCCTTCTCAAGGTCAAAAAATATGGCAATAACTGAGTGGTGATTCGCAAAGGCATTACGAACATACGTATCCAAGCGCAGTAAGGGGTCTATGGTAGAACGTCCCTTACGAAAGCCATATTGACGAGTGGAGAGACTGTTGTGTGTCTCTAAATACCACACTAAACGTCTATTTACTAGACGTTCCATTACTTTGCAAACTGCACTGGTAAGAGCAATGGGACGATAGTGGGAGGTTTCATGTCCCGTAGTGCCTGGTTTGCGGAAAGGGAGAACAATGGCAGATTTCCACAGCTGTGGAAGAACTCCTTGTGACCAAATAAGATTGTAAAGGCGTAATAGGACTGCAAGGGCTGACTGATGTAAATGTTGTAGCATACGAATATGAATGTCGTCGGGCCCAGCTGCCGATGATCGACAAGCTGAGAGTGTTGCCTCCAGTTCTTGAAGTGTAAAAGGCACATTATACTGTTCTTCTCTGAGAGAAGAAAAGTCCAAGGGTGCTAACTCTCTGGCAGACTTTGAGGAAAGAAATGAGGGGCATAGATGGAGTCCCTGAGAAATACGGACCAGATGATTGCCAATTTCATTGGCAACATCTAGTGGGTTTGCTATATCAACACCGGCAACCCGCAGAACAGGAGCCGGGTCAGGAGAATATTTACCACTCAGTTTTCGTACTTTTTTCCAGACTGCACTCATAGAGGAAGCAGAGGTGATGGTGGAGACATAATCTCGCCAGCAAGTGCGTTTAGCGTCACGGATGACACGGCGAGCGATCGCACGCTTCTGTTTAAAATCAAGGAGTCGCTCTGTGGTTCTATTGTACCGGTACCTGCCCCATGCAGCGCGTTTCAAACGTACTGCACGAGCACAAGCAGGAGACCACCAAGGCACGCATTTCTGAGAATGCCTGCCCGAAGTTTGGGGTATAGAATGAGAAGCTGCAGTGAAAACGGAGGACGAGAAGAGGTGTAAAAGCTCATCGATGGAGGACGAAGAAGGAACCTCTTTAAAAACAGTCAGGTGTGAGTAAAGGTTCCAATTTGCCCGATTAAATTGCCAGCGTGGGGTGCGAAGAGGTGGCGAATATGAAGGGGAAGTAAGAATGATTGGGAAATGATCACTGTCATGTAAGTCCGGGAGAACAGACCAAGTAAAGTCTAATGCGGTGGAGGAAGAGCAAACTGAGAGATCGATGCAAGAGAGAGTATGAGTCCGAGGATCAAAATGGGTGTGAGTACCTGTATTTAAAACATGGAGAGGGTGGGTGGCAAGAAAAGCCTCTAACTGAATTCCTCGGGAATCACAGTGAGACCCTCCCCAGAGGAAATGGTGGGCATTAAAATCACCAAGTAACAGAATCGGTGGCGGTAATGACGAAACAAGGAAGGCAAAATCCGGAATAGATAATGCCCTAGAAGGAGAGAGATATAAAGAACAGAGCGTATACCACCTATGTAAGTGGATACGGGCTGCTGTGTAATGCAGCGAAGTATGAACAAATAGCTGATGGTACGGAATATCAGTGCGGAGAAGAAGGGCACTTTCATTAAAGGTCCCATCAGGAAAAGGATCTGAAGAATACAATAAATTATAGCCTGAGATGTGAGAAATAACAGCAGAGTGTAATTTTGGTTCCTGTAAGCAAACACCAACAGGGGCAAACTGGGAGAGTAACATCTGAAGCTCACCCCGATTACCCCTGAGGCCACGTATATTCCACTGTAAAAAGGCCATGATTGGCAATGATAAAGATACTTGAAATCCGCAGGTAAGGGTTCCTACGGACTAGGAGGGTTAGAAAAGTCCACATGCGGAGGCAGTGGAAAATGTTCAAGCAGCGAAGGAACGGTGCGCTGTGAAGAAAGGAGTTGCGCAGATGGAGCAGAGGAGAGAGAAAGAGCGGAAGGTGGATCAGTGTCCATTGATGGTTTGGTCTCTGCAATATATTCAGAGATTGCTTCAAGTGTTTCGGAATTCAGAGATGTCGTATGGGAGACAATATTGGGAATGGTAGGGGGAGGATGAGTAAAGATTGGAACTGTATTGGACTGTACCAAGGTAGGGGGGGGCGAAAGGGTGGAGGGAACTGGAGAAGCGTGGCAGGGGACAGAAGAGACAGGAACCTGGGAGGTGGCAGAAGAGGAAGAAACTTGGGAGGGAACAGGGGAGGAAGGTACATTACGAGGAGGAGGGTGAACCTCTGCACTTGTAACTGAGCCAGTGAGAGGGGAAGAACTAGGGACAGAGACAGGGAGGGTAAAATGAGGAGGTGGAAGATGGGTAGGAGGTGTTACCGGACCTTTTTTTGACTTTTGAGAAGTAGAGGGACGATTGGGAAGAGGTGTCGTACGAGGTCTCGTCGATACTGAGGCTTGTAAGAGAGAACTCGAAGAAGCGAGATTAGACTGAGGCGTTGAAGTAGGGACGTCTGAGCCGAGGACAGCAAAAGGATTAGATACAGGAGTGATTATGGGAGAGGTAACCACAGAGGTGGGTGTAGAAGATGGGATACCAGAAGTGGGGGGACGTTTTGAAACACGGGAATAAGAAACACGTGGGAGTCTCCCTTGGAGGCGGAGATGAGAAACTGCCATGGCATAAGGGAGACCTTCTGTCTCTTTGAGGTAACGTATTTCCCGCTCGTTTAAATAGACCTGACAACGGCGAGAGTACGAAGGGTGAGCCTCATGACAGTTAAGGCAAGAGGGAGATCGATTGCAAGACGTATTAGAATGGTCATCGGCACCACAGACTGGGCATTCGGCGATAGATCTGCAATATTTCGCTGGATGGCCAAATCGCCAGCAATTTCTACACTGTTGTGGTGTAGGGATCACCTTTCGAACTTGTAACCGATGTCCTGCTATATAAACTGAGGATGGGAGTTCTCGGCTGTCAAAAGTTAAACGAGCCACATTGCTAGGGTATCGTCTCCGCCCACGGGCAGGAAGAACGTAAGTGTCTACCTTGAGGATTGGGAGATCTTGGAGTTCCAGCTGTTCTAGAATGTCGGTGCCACATGTCTGGAAATTTTGTTGAACTATGGTATGGGGCAGAATAACGGTACCACTACAAGAATTGAGGGAATGATGTTTTTCAAGGGTGACAGGAACAGTATCTATATGGGAAAGACGAGAGAGCTCACGAGCCTGGGTAGCATTCTGTACGGTAATGATGCGCGTACCGCTCTTAAGAGCATGAAAAGAAATATCTTTACCAACATGGCGTAGGAGTGCCTTGCCAATACTATGGTCAGAAAGATAGGCAGTAGAGGAAGTTGGTCGTAAAGTGAAGAATTTAGTCCACTGTTCAGTCTGAAACTGAGCGTGGAAAGGTAGTGAAGGACGTGTCGATCTTTTCTGAGAAGAACGAGAAGGTGAAGGTGGAGAAGTATCATCAGCAGGTAATTGTCGTTGACGTTTAGGCGTGGGACCAGAGTTGGTCCGACGTGGAACGGGTCGGCGATTTGAAAATTGCCGCACCGTAGAGGGAGAGGCCGGAAGCATAGTCAGAGGAGAGCGAAGGTCTGATAAATCGAAGGAGTCAGTCGAGGCCTCAGTACCTGAAGCAGGTGAGGAAACAGCACCGGCAATAGGTACAGAGGCATGAGGAATGTCTGAAGAGTGGTCCAAAGACGAGGCGGGGTCAGAACGGGGTGCGGTATCAAGAAGGGGCCCGGGGGTACCAGGTTCATGGACTAGGGCTGCCATGGTTAGGTTACTTCTTTCTTTTTGTTTTTAAGAAAAAAAAAGAAAGAAGAAAAGAAAATAAAAATAAAAAAAAGAAAAAAAAAGGGGGGACCGGGGAGGGATAGTTCCTAGGAGGAATGAAAGGGCCAGAAATCTCCCTCCGCGCCCAAGAGGACTCGACACCGCTAGTAGCGCAGATGCAGCATGGAACCCGTGCCATACCCTACCCTTCATGCCAGTAAACCAGCAATCTGGGATAGCAACCTCACATCTGCCGAGCTACCTCGGTGGACAAAAGAGAGGGCGGCCGGATATCCGCCACAAAGCATACCTCCTTCAGCCACCACCCCCGGAATCCGAAAGGTGGCTTCCAGAGATACACCCGTCGCCCAAAAGACACCCAAAGCTACTCCGGGATACCGGAGAGGGATCGGGACATCCCTAGGCAATCCAGATTCCACGGCAAACTACGCCACCGCCAAGAAACCTCAACGGAATGGGATCGACCCCGGTGTCCTTTCCTCTACCTAGGAACTAGCGTGCCTGTGGGAGAAATCCCAAAGGACAAAAAGAGGAAGGGCAAAAGGGAGGAGTGGGGAGGAGGAGGAGGAAAGGAAAAAGGGGAGGATGGGGAGGATGGGATAGGGGAGGGGAGATTGGGGGGTAATTAGGTTCGGTCTGAGGAAGAAGACCGATAGGTCTAATTCCTCAGACCAAGAGCCTCTTCACCACGCCAAGGAGCCCCCCTTGAAGAGGTCGTTCTAATCGTAAACATATGCCCAGGCTCAACGCAGGTGTTCGTGGTGATGACGTGCAGGTGTTTACTGCCAATGACATCATGGCATTACGGTGGCATGACAAACGAGATGTCACATTGTTGACAACCATTCACCGTAATGAAATGCAAGACAGTGGCAAAGTTGATCGAGTGACTAATGAACGTATTCGAAAACCAGTGACAGTGATTGATTATACACAAAACATGCGCTTGGTTGACAAGTGTGACATGCAGATTGGTTTTGTTGACTGTGTTCGTAAGAGTTACAAGTGGTACATGAAACTTTTCTTCCATCTCATGGACATTTCAATGCTGAATGCATATAATATGTACCAAATAAAGACTGGTAACAGACCACCGTATGGTGAATTTTGTTTGTCTGTTGTCAGACAACTCATAATGAAGTACCAGGTAACAACACCTGCAATACAACATGGTCCTCGAATTCATCACAATATACCCAAGCGTTTGAGAAGAGAAGGTGATCATTTCATAATACAGCTTCCTTCAACTCAAAAGAAATTTGCTCAGAAGAGATGCATTGTCTGTGCACAAACAAAACGACGGCAACAAAGACGCAAAGACACTCGGTTTATGTGTGAGGAATGTAAGGTGCCTCTGTGCATGTTGCCTTGTTTCAAGGAGTTCCACAAGCTCCAGCAGTTCTAAAACCATGTCCAGTGATTGTAAATATGTAAATATATGATAGAACATTAGTATTATACAATATTTGTGCATGTTTATTGTAATAAACAACAGTGGTAAACAATAATATGATAATAACTTTAGTGCGGTTATTGTGTTCAATACAGTGAGTTTATATATATAAATTATATACAGTATTGGTCTCTCAGGCCCCAAATGTTAGTAGGAATAGAAAAAAATTGGAAAAGAAAAGAAAAAACAACTAAAACAACAAAATAATATAATACGCGTATGTGGAATTCGTCGATGTTGCCGCCACCACATCATTTTCTACAAACTTCTTGGCACTGTATCTCGGTAAGTACTGATCAGATTCTAATTTTTTTTGTTTTATTACCTTCACAAAAATATGCTCTTTAATTCTGTAAGAAAAAATAATTTTTTTTTTTTTCAAAATTTCTTGGACACTGGTGCGTGACTTCAGATTTTGGCCTTGGACCCTGAAAGGGTTAAGGATCCCTAGCTTTATTGACAAGCTATTTACAGGTTAAGGATTCCTAACTTTATTGACAAGCTAAGAGCTGTTACCTACATCAGCCCATTTGAAAGCATTTTTATTATTATGAAACATACAAGTAGGGAACAGGGTGAGGTTGGAGCCATCTGTGGGCCAGCATTTTCATTTGATCAACTGACTATCTCATTGACATCATAATGCTGTACGAATGTGTTCCATACTCAAGTCATCCTGGGGATAAATAATCTAAGATGAAGTGATGTTCTGGAGAAGGGTACAGCCAGAGTGAAGTTGCTGCTTTCTGCCCATCTTGTAGTATTATTATTATAATCAAAAAGAAGCGCTAAGCCACAAGGGCTATACAGCGCTGCAGGGTAGGGAAGGAAGCAAGGGAATTGGATGGCAGGAGGGAGGGGGGATGATCAGCAGGTTACAGAAAACAGCGGGGCAGGGGATAGTACGGGGGTAGAGGGTAGCAAGAGATACAAGTAGAAAGGGCTGAAAGTATCAGAATTTGTGAAGTAAGTCAGTCGTTGTCAAAAAGTCAATAAGAGAGTCCGGATGAAAGGTGGGTCCATCAGCGAGAAGGGAAGGTAAAGAGAGAGCAGCGGGGCGAAGACGACGACAGAGGTAAATTCTGCGTGCTCGTTGATAAAGTGGGCAGTCCAACAGAATGTGGCTGACTGATAATGGAGCTTGGCAATTCTCACAGAGAGGAGCAAGACGCCTCTCCATGAGATATCCATGAGTAAGACGAGTATGGCCAATGCGAAGACGGGAGAGAGTAGTCTCCCAACCTCGACACTGGTGATAAGAAGACGGCCAGTAACCTATACTCGGTTTAATAGACTGAAGTTTGTTGCCGAGCATAGTAGACCAACGTTGTTGCCAACGGGTGTGAAGGTGGGAAGATATTACAGCAAAATAGTCCGTACATGGAATACCTCTGTAAGAAACTGGTAGGTCATGTACTGCTGACCGCGCAGCAGTGTCTGCCTGTTCATTGCCCTGTACGTCAACATGACCAGGGACCCAACAAAAAACAATATCTTTATGCTTAGTAAAGATGCGGCGTAGCCAAAGTTGGATACGGAGGACTAAGGGGTGAGGTGTATCAAATTTTTGTATAGCCTGTAAAGCACTAAGGGAGTCTGAGACAACCACAAATGATGACACAGGCATAGATGCAATACGGATAAGTGCTGTAAGGATGGCATATAATTCAGCAGTAAAAATACTAGCTGAAGATAGTAAATGCCCTTGTACGACGCTGTCCGGAAACACTGCTGCGAATCCTACGCCGTCAGAAGACTTAGAGCCATCTGTGTACACAGCAATGGCATGAGAATGAGAGTGAAAGTGGTCAAGAAAAAGAGAGCGGGAAGCGACCGTAGACAGTTGGGCTTTCGAGCAAGGGAGGGAGAAAGAACAGACTCGAACAGCTGGGACCTCCCAGGGGGGTAGGGAAAAGTGAGATGCTACATGTACATAGAAAGGTGGTAGTTGAAGAGAAGACAAGAGCGAATGAAGGCGAAGAGAGAAGGGACGGAGTAAGCAGGGGCGGCGAACAAATAAAGAATGTCTACTAATATCAGTGACCATTCTATAAATGGAAGGATTGCGGAGATCATGAGAGCGTACATAGTAGCGCAGGCAATGGGCATCACGGCGATCGGATAAGGATGGAACGTTCGCTTCTGCATAGAGGCTTTCGACAGGGGAAGAGCGAAAAGCACCAAGGCATAAACGTAATCCTTGGTGATGAATGGGGTTAAGGCTAGAGAGAGTAGCAGGAGATGCCGCTGAATAGATCTGGTCACCATAATCAAGTTTCGATAAAATAAGGGTGGAATGTAGGTGAAGGAGGGTTCGACGATCAGCTCCCCACGAAAGATGAGCAAGGGTTTTAAGAAGGTTCAGCCGGCTGTGACAAGTTGCCTTCAGAGAGGTAATGTGAGGTTTCCAGGATAACCTACGATCAAAGAGGAGGCCCAGAAACTTGACTGTATCACGTTCAGGGATACGTGAGCCATAGAGGTACAAAGGATGATCAGAGATGACAGAGCGTCTAGTGAAAGTGATTTGGTGGGTTTTAGTGCTGGAAAATTTAAACCCATGTGTGGTGGCCCAATTGGAAACACGGTCGACTGCATGCTGGAGAGAAACTGTAAGGAGGTGACAGTCAGCGCCTGCACAGGCAATAGCAAAGTCATCAACATAGAGTGATGACCAAATATTTGATGGAAGACTAGAGGCCAAATCATTAATAGCAAGGAGAAAAAGTGTTGTGCTCAGAACACATCCCTGGGGGACACCTTCAGCTTGGACAAAGTCCGGGGAGAGCACATTATTAACCCGAACACGGAAATGCCTGTCAGTTAAAAAGTTCTTAAGGAAGGATGGTAGATTGCCTCGAAGGCCTAAGGAGTGGGCTTGGGCTAAAATATTATACCTCCAAGTTGTGTCATATGCCTTCTCAAGGTCAAAAAATATGGCAATAACTGAGTGGTTATTCGCAAAGGCATTACGAACATACGTATCCAAGCGCAGTAAGGGGTCTATGGTAGAACGTCCCTTACGAAAGCCATATTGACGAGTGGAGAGACTGTTGTGTGTCTCTAAATACCACACTAAACGTCTATTTACTAGACGTTCCATTACTTTGCAAACTGCACTGGTAAGAGCAATGGGACGATAGTGGGAGGTTTCATGTCCCGTAGTGCCTGGTTTGCGGAAAGGGAGAACAATGGCGGATTTCCACAGCTGTGGAAGAACTCCTTGTGACCAAATAAGATTGTAAAGGTGTAATAGGACTGCAAGGGCTGACTGATGTAAATGTTGTAGCATACGAATATGAATGTCGTCGGGCCCAGCTGCCGATGATCGACAAGCTGAGAGTGTTGCCTCCAGTTCTTGAAGTGTAAAAGGCACATTATACTGTTCTTCTCTGAGAGAAGAAAAGTCCAAGGGTGCTAACTCTCTGGCAGACTTTGAGGAAAGAAATGAGGGGCATAGATGGAGTCCCTGAGAAATACGGACCAGATGATTGCCAATTTCATTGGCAACATCTAGTGGGTTTGCTATATCAACACCGGCAACCCGCAGAACAGGAGCCGGGTCAGGAGAATATTTACCACTCAGTTTTCGTACTTTTTTCCAGACTGCACTCATAGAGGAAGCAGAG
This sequence comes from Cherax quadricarinatus, assembly GCF_038502225.1. Lineage (NCBI taxonomy): Eukaryota > Metazoa > Arthropoda > Malacostraca > Decapoda > Parastacidae > Cherax > Cherax quadricarinatus. The sequence continues at coordinate 23,268,142 of NC_091320.1, read as the reverse complement.
GTGATGGTGGAGACATAATCTCGCCAGCAAGTGCGTTTAGCGTCACGGATGACACGGCGAGCGATCGCACGCTTCTGTTTAAAATCAAGGAGTCGCTCTGTGGTTCTATTGTACCGGTACCTGCCCCATGCAGCGCGTTTCAAACGTACTGCACGAGCACAAGCAGGAGACCACCAAGGCACGCATTTCTGAGAATGCCTGCCCGAAGTTTGGGGTATAGAATGAGAAGCTGCGGTGAAAACGGAGGACGAGAAGAGGTGTAAAAGCTCATCGATGGAGGACGAAGAAGGAACCTCTTTAAAAACAGTCAGGTGTGAGTAAAGGTTCCAATTTGCCCGATTAAATTGCCAGCGTGGGGTGCGAAGAGGTGGCGAATATGAAGGGGAAGTAAGAATGATTGGGAAATGATCACTGTCATGTAAGTCCGGGAGAACAGACCAAGTAAAGTCTAATGCGGCGGAGGAAGAGCAAACTGAGAGATCGATGCAAGAGAGAGTATGAGTCCGAGGATCAAAATGGGTGTGAGTACCTGTATTTAAAACATGGAGGGGGTGGGTGGCAAGAAAAGCCTCTAACTGAATTCCACGGGAATCACAGTGAGACCCTCCCCAGAGGAAATGGTGGGCATTAAAATCACCAAGTAACAGAATCGGTGGCGGTAATGACGAAACAAGGAAGGCAAAATCCGGAATAGATAATGCCCGAGAAGGAGAGAGATATAAAGAACAGAGCGTATACCACCTATGTAAGTGGATACGGGCTGCTGTGTAATGCAGTGAAGTATGAACAAATAGCTGATGGTACGGAATATCAGTGCGGAGAAGAAGGGCACTTTCATTAAAGGTCCCATCAGGAAAAGGATCTGAAGAATACAATAAATTATAGCCTGAGATGTGAGAAATAACAGCAGAGTGTAATTTTGGTTCCTGTAAGCAAACACCAACAGGGGCAAACTGGGAGAGTAACATCTGAAGCTCACCCCGATTACCCCTGAGGCCGCGTATATTCCACTGTAAAAAGGCCATGATTGGCAATGATAAAGATACTTGAAATCCGCAGGTAAGGGTTCCTACGGACTAGAAGGGTTAGAAAAGTCCACATGCGGAGGCAGTGGAAAATGTTCAAGCAGCGAAGGAACGGTGCGCTGTGAAGAAAGGAGTTGCGCAGATGGAGCAGAGGAGAGAGGAAGAGCGGAAGGTGGATCAGTGTCCATTGATGGTTTGGTCTCTGCAATATATTCAGAGATTGCTTCAAGTGTTTCGGAATTCAGAGATGTCGTATGGGAGACAATATTGGGAATGGTAGGGGGAGGATGAGTAAAGATTGGAACTGTATTGGACTGTACCAAGGTAGGGGGGGGCGAAAGGGTGGAGGGAACTGGAGAAGCGTGGCAGGGGACAGAAGAGACAGGAACCTGGGAGGTGGCAGAAGAGGAAGAAACTTGGGAGGGAACAGGGGAGGAAGGTACATTACGAGGAGGAGGGTGAACCTCTGCACTTGTAACTGAGCCAGTGAGAGGGGAAGAACTAGGGACAGAGACAGGGAGGGTAAAATGAGGAGGTGGAAGATGGGTAGGAGGTGTTACCGGACCTTTTTTTGACTTTTGAGAAGTAGAGGGACGATTGGGAAGAGGTGTCGTACGAGGTCTCGTCGATACTGAGGCTTGTAAGAGAGAACTCGAAGAAGCGAGATTAGACTGAGGCGTTGAAGTAGGGACGTCTGAGCCGAGGACAGCAAAAGGATTAGATACAGGAGTGATTATGGGAGAGGTAACCACAGAGGTGGGTGTAGAAGATGGGATACCAGAAGTGGGGGGACGTTTTGAAACACGGGAATAAGAAACACGTGGGAGTCTCCCTTGGAGGCGGAGATGAGAAACTGCCATGGCATAAGGGAGACCTTCTGTCTCTTTGAGGTAACGGATTTCCCGCTCGTTTAAATAGACCTGACAACGGCGAGAGTACGAAGGGTGAGCCTCATGACAGTTAAGGCAAGAGGGAGATCGATTGCAAGACGTATTAGAATGGTCATCGGCACCACAGACTGGGCATTCGGCGATAGATCTGCAATATTTCGCTGGATGGCCAAATCGCCAGCAATTTCTACACTGTTGTGGTGTAGGGATCACCTTTCGAACTTGTAACCGATGTCCTGCTATATAAACGGAGGATGGGAGTTCTCGGCTGTCAAAAGTTAAACGAGCCACATTGCTAGGGTATCGTCTCCGCCCACGGGCAGGAAGAACGTAAGTGTCTACCTTGAGGATTGGGAGATCTTGGAGTTCCAGCTGTTCTAGAATGTCGGTGCCACATGTCTGGAAATTTTGTTGAACTATGGTATGGGGCAGAATAACGGTACCACTACAAGAATTGAGGGAATGATGTTTTTCAAGGGTGACAGGAACAGTATCTATATGGGTAAGACGAGAGAGCTCACGAGCCTGGGTAGCATTCTGTACGGTAATGATGCGCGTACCGCTCTTAAGAGCATGAAAAGAAATATCTTTACCAACATGGCGTAGGAGTGCCTTGCCAATACTATGGTCAGAAAGATAGGCAGTAGAGGAAGTTGGTCGTAAAGTGAAGAATTTAGTCCACTGTTCAGTCTGAAACTGAGCGTGGAAAGGTAGTGAAGGACGTGTCGATCGTTTCTGAGAAGAACGAGAAGGTGAAGGTGGAGAAGTATCATCAGCAGGTAATTGTCGTTGACGTTTAGGCGTGGGACCAGAGTTGGTCCGACGTGGAACGGGTCGGCGATTTGAAAATTGCCGCACCGTAGAGGGAGAGGCCGGAAGCATAGTCAGAGGAGAGCGAAGGTCTGATAAATCGAAGGAGTCAGTCGAGGCCTCAGTACCTGAAGCGGGTGAGGAAACAGCACCGGCAATAGGTACAGAGGCATGAGGAATGTCTGAAGAGTGGTCCAAAGACGAGGCGGGGTCAGAACGGGGTGCGGTATCAAGAAGGGGCCCGGGGGTACCAGGTTCATGGACTAGGGCTGCCATGGTTAGGTTACTTCTTTCTTTTTGTTTTTAAGAAAAAAAAAGAAAGAAGAAAAGAAAATAAAAATAAAAAAAAGAAAAAAAAAGGGGGGACCGGGGAGGGATAGTTCCTAGGAGGGATGAAAGGGCCAGAAATCTCCCTCCGCGCCCAAGAGGACTCGACACCGCTAGTAGCGCAGATGCAGCATGGAACCCGTGCCATACCCTACCCTTCATGCCAGTAAACCAGCAATCTGGGATAGCAACCTCACATCTGCCGAGCTACCTCGGTGGACAAAAGAGAGGGCGGCCGGATATCCGCCACAAAGCATACCTCCTTCAGCCACCACCCCCGGAATCCGAAAGGTGGCTTCCAGAGCTACACCCGTCGCCCAAAAGACACCTAAAGCTACTCCGGGATACCGGAGAGGGATCGGGACATCCCTAGGCAATCCAGATTCCACGGCAAACTACGCCACCGCCAAGAAACCTCAACGGAATGGGATGGACCCCGGTGTCCTTTCTCCTACCTAGGAACTAGCGCGCCTGTGGGAGAAATCCCAAAGGACAAAAAGAGGAAGGGCAAAAGGGAGGAGTGGGGAGGAGGAGGAGGAAAGGAAAAAGGGGAGGATGGGGAGGATGGGATAGGGGAGGGGAGATTGGGGGGTAATTAGGTTCGGTCTGAGGAAGAAGACCGATAGGTCTAATTCCTCAGACCAAGAGCCTCTTCACCACGCCAAGGAGCCCCCCTTGAAGAGGATGCCAGAGCTTGCAGTTTTGCTAAGAGGCCCTGGTGCCACACTCGGTCGAGAGCACCAGCAATGTCCAGTGCTACCACACAGCTGACTTTGGATTCATCCAGTGACTGGTGCCACTAAGTGGAGAGGTTTAACAGATCAGCAGCAGAGTAACCTTTCCTGAATCCATATTGACGGTCACAAAGTAGTGAGTGGTAGCCAAAAAACTGTCATTTGTCTTGAGATTATTGTCTTGAGGAGCTTGCCAGTGATTGATAGGTGTGACACTGGTCTGTAGTTGCTGATTTCTGCTCTGCTCTTCTTTTTGTGAACCGGGACTACATTTGCCTCTTTCCACAGAGAAGGCCACTTACACTACTAGGCAGCGCTGAAAGATGCAAGTTAGAGGTGCTGCTAGCTGGTCTGCACATCTTCTCAGCAATCTTTTTGCTCAACTTGTCTGGGCCCACAGCCTTTCTTGGTCAAGCAATTTAAGGAAATGCACCTCCTCCTGCCTTAGTCACCACTGACAGTTTTGACACAGTTCTTGCAGCTAGCCAAGGAGGGTCCCTTGCTGGATCAGGAACTTGCATTTTGGTAGCAAAGTGTTCAGCAAAGAGGTCCGCTTTCTCTTGACTACTAGTAGAGGTGGTCCCATCCTGTCGATTTAGAGGTGGAATGAGTTCGTCAGGCAGATAACCTTGTCTGTCCTTGACCAGGGACCACCAGGTTTTGGAGACTACCCTACCTAATGCTAGCTTTCTTTTTGTGTCCCCCTCCCATTTAGTGATGACCCACTTTTGAACATCACCCATATGCCTACAGGCTTGCTTGTTATAGGTGGTCTCATATACCATCACCATGCTTTGTACTTAGCTGTAGCAGCCTCTCTACAACAAAAGCCAAACCAAGGCTGATCTGTAGGCTTCATCACAATGCCGGTAAGGAATGTGTTCTTGTAGATTAACCCTTTGGCTGTCGCAAGCCCCTTTCTGAAACTCATTCTATGTCGCAAAATTTTTGGAAAAAATTATTTTTTCTTGTGATATGATAAAGAATCTCTTCCCGACAGTAATGACACCAAAAGTATGAAATTTGGTAGAAAACTCACGGAATTACACTCCCGCGAAGTTAGCGGTCTCGGCGACACATACCCATCGGCGATTTCACCGACTGAGCCCTGCTTTTGGCCAATTCCGTTGTTCCAGTTGACCAAACTCATAGCTATTTCTTTAGAACTCCATTTTTTTCTATCAGTTGAGTACAAGAAACTGCCTATTTACCGATTTGAACTACCCAATAAAGTGGTCAGAAATTGGCAATTTGGCCAATTTCACGCAAATTAAAAAAGATGCCAATTTCAAAATTTTGTCCAGAATAAACAACGTATACATTCTTGGCACTAAAATAACATATCCTCTGTTCATTAGTCATGTCTCTAGGCCCCTTTTATATTACTATTGCTTTCTATTTTGATTTTTTATTCATACAAAATATACAAAATCTACTGTTATGCAGACTACTGCATTATTGTAAAAATGGTATAAATCATGGCAGTGCACTAGTGAAAGAATATCTGACTCCCCCAGTTGACATGTATTGGACATGTGGTGTGACTTGCTTACTCCTCAACATTGGTAAAAATTGAACATTTCCGCTACTTTGAGCTCAATTTCAAGGTTGTTTTCATCTTGAAACTAATCAAAATCATCACTATTTCTGTAATGTGTTTTCCATTTTATCACCTGAGACCATGAAAACGAGAATACAATGATAAATACTATACGAAAATACACATCGAAGTCGGCGTTTTAATCCCAAAAAATGGTCAGTTTTTTCTCTCATTATGCACTGCATGCTGCAGGATTTTTATGTGGTGCACACTGACCACACAGACCCATTCTCTCACATGTGGGCCTACCAGCTTTCTCCTGCTTGATTTGAAGCCACTAGAATTTACGCGTATAAATACGTCCGAAACTGGTACACAAGACACATACGACCAAAACAGTCATAGGGTTACGGATGTGTCCAGTGAAAGCTTTCACTTGGTTGTCAACATCCCCTTGGAGAAGAGCATTCCAATTGGTGGTGGCGAGCTCAGAGCAAAGGGCTGGCCAATTGCCTCTTTCCCATAGCCAAGTTGTGCGTGTGGACTCCTCACCTCGTTCTGTTGGGATCTTAAGTGTCATAAAAACAGCCTTGTGGTCAGATGATCCAACGTAGCCGAGGGGTTGACAAGTGACTATACCTTCTGCTAGATCACTCATTACTGGGTCAAGGGAGGAGCCAGAGATGCGAGTAGCAAAATCAACAAAGTTTCTCATGTCAAATACTGCAAGAAGGTCATCAAAGTCCCTCTGTATAAGGTGTTGGTTGAAGTCACCAGCAATTATGATATGTTGACAGTTGTGTTGTAGCAGAAGCAAGTCCACATTTTCCATTAGGAAGTTGATGCAGTCTGCATGTTGCCACTGAGGTCTGTACATTGCACATGCTAGTACAGAGATATATTAGTGTTTATGCATAGCTTGAAGAACATCATATCAAGATGTGTAGGGGTGGCAACATCAATGTGCTGGGCATGTACACTTTTAGAGAAGCACACAGCAACACCACCTCCTTGCCTTTGCCTGTCTTCTCATCCACGAGGGGTAGCCAGCAATTCTTGCAAAATTTTCTGGAGTCCTGTCGTCCAAAAATGTTTCAACAACAGCTATCATGTCGGGACGTCGAGTGTTCACAAAACTGTCTGAGAGCTCTCCAACATTAGTAATGAAACCTCTAATATTGGCCAACAGGATGCTGATAGGATTCATTCTCATTCTCTCCCCCTCTCACTCTCTCCCTCATTCTCTGAGTGAAGAAGACTCTGCTCATTCATCCAAACATTTCGTTATAATCCATTGTTTCTTTGGGTGTTTATCGAGTGCAACTGTGAAAAAAGCCACTTTCTTTACCTTTGGTAAAGAAAGTGAGAAACACAATGGAATTAAAAAAATAAATTGTAGCAAGGTACACGAGTGGTGTACATGTCTTAGATTGCCAGGATGTATAGGAAATCTAAATCAGCAATCACTTCCATCCTGGCAAAGAAAGTAGAAATCGAGGAAGCTAATGTTGCGAAAGGGATAAATATGCTAACTAAACAAAGGTCGCCAATAATCGAAGATGAGGCTAAGCTATTGTTGGTGTAGATTAAAGAAACAATTAGCAGGAGATAGTGTTGTGGAGTCGATCATTTGTGTAGAGGCAGGACGGTTGTATACAGATCTGAATAAAACGCCTGGAACGAGTGCTGCTGTTAGTGAATTTAGGGCCAGCAAAGGCTGGTTAGCGAGATTTAAGAAGCATAGTGGTATACACATTCTTGTAAGGCATGGCGAGGCTGCAAGTTCACACAAACACGTGGCTGAAGAATTCATGCATGAATTCAAGGAGTATGTAAAGGCTGAAGGATTCCTTCCCCAACAAATGTTCAGTTGCAACTAAATAGGCCTCTTTTGGAAGAAAATGCCAAAGAGGACCTACATCACGCAGGAGGAAAAGGCACTGCCAGGACAAGCCTATGAAGGATTGGCTTGCTCTTTTGTTCTGTGGTAACATTAGTGGAGATTTCAAGGTGAAGCCTTTACTGGTTTATCACTGAAAATCCCAGTGTTTTCAAGAAAAACAATGTCGTCAAGAGTAAATTGTGCGTGTTGTGGAAAGCTAACAAGGCATGGATCACCAGGCAAATTTTCATTGACTGGGTCCATGAAGTGTTTGGCTTGAGTATGAAAAAATGCCTCAAGGAAAGTAAATTGCCACTCGAGTGCCTCCTGGTACTGGACAATGCTCCTGCTCATCCTCCAGACTTTGAATATCATTTGTTTAGGGACTCCAGTTTTATAACAGAAGTTCTTGCCTCCTAACACCACTCCTCTCATCCAGCCCATGGACAAGCACCTTCACAGGTGAGTAAAGGAGATAAAAATGAATAAAAGGGAGAAAAAAAATGAGTAAATGATAGAGGACAGAGACGCGGAGTCTGTAAACAAGCAGACTAACATGGCTGGTGGGTTGATACACGTTCATTTCCAGTTTTGAAAAGCTTATACAGTGGTCCCTCAATTATCGTCCATAATCCATTCCTGGAAGTGGGACTATTTTCGAATCAATTTTCCCCATAAGAAATAATGTAAATACAATTAATCCGTTCCTGACACCCAGAAGCATTAACAAAAAAAAAAAAATTACATGAAATATAGATGTAGTACATAAACAATACAATGGGACATGATGAATGAAACATTAACAGCATAACACTTACCTTTATTGGCGATTCTTCTTAGTGTATGGAAGACTGGAGGAGGAGAGACATTGAATTACAGTTTGGAAGGGGAATCCCCTTCCAGCAACACCTCAGGTACCAAGTGCTTTTCTGGGGTTACTTCTCTTCTCTGTTTCTTAATGCCACTAGGACCAGCTTGAGTGTCACTGGAGTCCTGTCTCGCAAAAAAAACTGTCCAGAGAGCTCTGTTTCTGGCGTCTCTTTAAAACTTCCATAAAATGGGCCAAGACTCTGTCACTGTACAAGTTGCTGATATGGCTTGCAACATCCTTCTCAGGGTGATGTTTCTCCATAAATCTTTCCATCCTACCTCACATTTCAAAAATCTCCTTAATTTCTGAAGAAGGCACCTTCTTCCATCTCTCTTCCTCCTCCTCTGCAGCAAGATTCTGAGCTACGATCTGTTGCTGTTCCTGCTGAAGCTCTTGCAGCTCCTCAGTGGTTAGCTCTTCGTTGTGGTCCTCCACCAACTCTTCCACATCCTATAAACTCGCATCCAACCTCATGGATCTCCCCAGTGCCACAATCGAGTTCACAACTGACATAGGCTCATCAGGGGCCGCCTCAGACTCTTCAAAATCCCTCGTGGACACAATCTGGCCACAATTTTCTCCAAGCAGAGTTCAAAGTCCTGGTACTCACTCCCTCCCAAGCCTTACCTATAAGGCTTATGCAATGAAGAATACTGAAGTGTTCTTTCCAAAAATCTCTTAGGGCCAAGTGAGTGTCCGAGGTCACATTAAGGCACCTTTCAAACATTGCTTTGGTGTATTTTTTTTTAAAGTTTGAAATAACCTGCTGGTCCATGGGCTGGAGGAGAGGAGTGGTATTCGGGGGCAAGAACTTTACTGTGTTGAACCCAAACTCCTTCAGAATTAGGTCATCCAAGTTTGCAAGATGAGCAGGTGCATTGTCCATTACTAGGAGGCACTTGAGATCAAATTTCTTTTCCAGGAGGTAATTCTTCACACTAGGGCAAAACACTTCATTGAACCACTCGACGAATATGTCCATCGTGACCCAAGCCTTATTATTAGGTCTCCCAAACACACACAATTTACTCTTCATAACATTTTTTTTCTTTAACACTGGGATTTTCAGAATGGAACACTAGTAACGGCTTCACTTGGAAATCCCCACTAGCATTAGCACAGAACATGAGCGTCAGCCTGTCTTTCATAGGCTTGTGTCCTGGCAGTGCCTTTTCTTCCTGAGTAATGTATGTCCTCTGGCATTTTCTTCCAAAAGAGGCCTGTTTCGTCACAATTGAACACTTGTTCAGGTTTCAGTCCTTCAGCCTATGTACTCCTTGAATTCCTACACATTTTTCAGCCGCTTTTTGGTCCGAACTGGCAGCCTCACCATGCCTTATCACATCGTGTATGCCAGTATGCTTCTTAAATCTGTCAAACCAGCCTTTGCTGGTCTTAAATTCACTCACATCACCACTAGTTGCAGGCAATTTCTTTACCAAATCGTCATGCAACTTCCTAGCCTTTTCACAAATAAGCGACGTCATAAGACTATCTGCTAATTGTTTCTCATTTATCCACACCAATAATAACTTCTCAACATCTTCGAGTACTGGTGATCTCATTTTTGTCAGCATATTTACCCCCTTTGCAACAACAGCTTCCTTGATTTCCTTTTTCTTGGCTATGATGGAAGATATGGTTGTACGGGATTTGTTATAAATCCTGGCCAGTTCGCCCACACGTACGCCACTTTCATATTGTTCAGTGATTTTTTTAAATTCAATAGTATTTCTCACCTTTACCAAAGGCTTGGAACTAGGAGCTTTCTTTGAAGCCATGGTAGCTTATTTAGCACTTGCAAGCACTAAAATGAATGGAATATTATGAAATATTTCGTATGAACACGTGAGGGGACCGTCGCTCACTGGTAAACAATGGCACACTGGCTGGGAACAGCTCAGAGCCGTGAGTACTCGTCCAGGACGAAAGACGATTAGAGAGCTAATGGACCATTTGCGGGCCAATGTTTAGACAAAATAAAGGGACTATTTCCGAAATGGAAGACTTTCAGGCCGGACGATTATTGAGGGACCACTGTATCATAATACAAACACCTTACATTGTGTACAAGTTGTCTCCAATGCTACAATAGATTCCGCAATTGGCATAGGGTCCTCAGGGTCATCCCCAAACCCTTCAGAACCCTTCTTTTGGACAATCTGGCCACAATTTTCTCCAAGCAGAGTTCAAAATCCTGGAAGTCACTCCCTCCCAAGCCTGAAGTGATCACTGAAATGATCTTTCCAAAACTGTTAGAGTCAACCGAGTGTCTGAGGTCACACCAAAACACCCTTGAAACATTGCTTTGGTGTAGTTTTTTTTCAAGTTTGAAATGATCTGCTGGTCCATGGGCTGGATGAGAGAAGTGGTATTAGGAGGCAAGAACTTCACTGATGAAACGAAACTCCACCATTTGGTCATCCAAGTCTGGAGGATGAGCAGGTGCATTGTCCATTAGCAGGAGGCACTAGAGTTCCAATGTATTTTCCAGGAGGTATTTCTTCACACTGGGGCCAAACACTTCATTGAACTAATCAAGGAAAATGTCCCTCGTGACCCATGCCTTACTGTTAGCCTTCCACATTACACACAAGTTACTCTTGGCAACACTTTCTTGAACACACTGGGATTTTCAGAGTGATACACCAGTAAAGGCTTCACTTTGAAATCCCCACTAGCATATTACAGAACAAAAGAATAAGCCTGTCTCATAGGCTTGTGTCCTGGTAGTGTCTTTTCCTCCTGCATGATGTAGGTCCTCTTCGGCATTTTCTTCCAAAAGAGGCCTGTTTCGTCACAACTGAACACTTGTTGGGGTATGAATTCTTCAGCCTCTACGTACCCCTTGAATTCACGCACATTTTTCAGCAGTATATTTGTCAGAACTGGCAGCCTCACTATGCCTTACCACACTGTATATGCCACTACACTTCTTAAATCTCTCAAACCAGCCTTTGCTGGCCTTAAATTCACTAAAAGAGGCATTCTTTACAAGTATTTTCTTTATGAGATCGGCATGCAACTGCCTTGCCTTTTCACAAATTATCGACTGCATAACACCATCTCCTAATTGTTTCTCATTGATTCACACCAACAATAACTTGTCAAGTACTCGAAGATGTTGAGATCTCATTTTTGTGAGCATATTTACCCTTTTCTCAACACCTTCCTTGATTTCCTTTTTCTTGACCAGGATGGAAGCAATGGTTGTATGGGTTTTCCAATACATCCTGGCAAGTTCTGCCACACGCACTCCACTTTCATATTTTTCAATGATGTCTTTCTTGAATTCTATTGTTTCTCTCACCTTTACCAAAGGTCTGGCACTAGGAGCTTTCTTTGGGGCCACGATAGCTTATTTAGCAGTTGCAAGCACTAAAACAAATGGAATATTACGAAATGTATCGTATAAACGCATGGGATTGTGCTCACTTGCTGAGAAACACTTGTGGCACACCGACTGTGAATGGTGCGTGGGGCCGCTCATTGCCATGCATACACATCTGGGACAAATGACTATTTGCGAGTCAAACGATGATTCGTGAGTCAATATTTTGACAAAAAAAAATTATGATGTGAAAATTACAACTTTCGATGGTTACGAAAAATGAGGGTCCACTGTACCAACATATAACACACACACACACACACACACACACACACACACACACACACACACACAGTTTTAAGAAGAGGTATGATACAGCTCAGGAAGCAGAGAGAGGACCTAGTGGCGATCAGTGAAGAGGTGGGGGGGCCAGGAGCTGAGTCTCAACCCCTGCAACCACAATTAGGCAAGTACAATTAGGCGAGTACACACACAAACAAAAACACACACAAACACACACAAACACACACATACACAAACAAAAGCACATACAAAAACACATACAAAAACACATACAAAAACAAAAACACATACACAAACAAAAACACATACACAAACAAAAACACATACACAAACAAAAACACATACACAAACAAAAACACATACACAAACAAAAACACATACACAAACAAAAACACATACAAAAACACATACACAAACAAAAACACATACACAAACAAAAACACAAACAAAAACACAAACAAAAACACAAACAAAAACACAAACACAAACAAAAACACATACACAAACAAAAACACATACACAAACAAAAACACATACACAAACAAAAACACATACACAAACAAAAACACATACACAAACAAAAACACATACACAAACAAAAACACATACACAAACAAACACATACACAAACAAAAACACATACACAAACAAAAACACATACAAAAACACATACACAAACAAAAACACATACACAAACAAAAACACATACACAAACAAAAACACATACACAAACAAAAACACATACACAAACAAAAACACATACACAAACAAAAACACATACACAAACAAAAACACATACACAAACAAAAACACATACACAAACAAAAACACGAACAAAAACATACACAAACAAAAACACACAAACAAAAACCTAGCATTCAGTGAAGAGGCAGGGCCAGGAGCTGTGACTCGACCCCTGCAACCACAATTAGGCAAGTACATGTTTCTCAAAAGCTACTCATTGTGTTGAATGCTCAACCACTCACTACTTCGAAATTAGGATGTCTATTTTTCCATTGTTTTAAATAGTAGTAGATTGTAACACAGTAAATCATAATGTAAACTTTTCCATTGTAATACCAAATTTCCTCGTTTCAAATGGTACTAAATTGTAAATCATATTGTAAATTGTTTTAAATTGTTACATTGTAATACTGTAATCTTCATTGACTAATTCAATAGTGTAATAAGTGTCTACTAGACTTATCAAAACCATGTAGCATTACCTGATAGAAAATTAAATTCTACTGTACTCACTGTAACTCATCTAATGACCTTATGAACTATGTATTATTGCCTTACTAATCTTAAGTTAATCTCTAAGTCTGCCTGAAATGCTCTGCATACAAAGGGGCTTTTGGCACGTAAACCCAACTATTATATTCCTCTGTACAACCATGCAATTTGTCAAAATAAACATCTTTATCTTTGATTCTGTTTTTCCTAATTTTCAGTATTGTTAAATCCAATTAAGTGCTTTACATACAAAATAACTGTTTAGTTCATTTAAACATAGAAAACTAGAACAATTCAGAAAACCATTTACAATTAGTAAGATGGATACGACTATATATTCATGCATACGTGTTCAATATTCTGGCAATACCTTACTGAGCTGCAGTATGAGGGTGATTCCGTAGTCTCAGCTGAGAGCCCTTATCCATCTTTTTCAAGTATGGTACAGTAAGGTTGAGAATAAGGTCTTACTTAAGTAGAAGTGAATGGCAGGATAATACAAGAGTTCTTCAGAAGGGTGGGAGAGTGCCTTCTGCTTTACTAATTATGCTCTTCTGAACTATTTTGTAGAGTTCCACTGCCAATAATGGACCTACATGTACATCAATTCAATGACTTTTGATAATCCAGAGTAGGTAATAAACACTGGCAGAAGTAGCATTCAGTACCCACTTAATTTTTTTTCATTCAAATTTGTCAAATTTTCATTAAAATGGGATTACAATTCAATTGTAGTAGTAGGTTGGTAGACAGCAACCACCCAGGGAAGTACTACCATCCTGCCAGATGACTGTGAAACAGAAACTAACTGTTTTGCATGATGGTAGGATTGCTGGTTTCTTTTTCTGCCTCAAACATGCTAGATAACAGGGATATCTTGCTACTCCTACTTACACTTGGGTCACAGTTCACAGACACGCACATGCATATATATATATACATACATCTAGGTTTTTCTCCCTTTATCTAAATAGCTCTTGTTCTTCTTTATTTCTTCTATTGTCCATGGGGAAGTGGAAAAGAATCTTTCCCCCGTAAGCCATGAGTGTCGTATGAGGCGACTAAAATGCCGGGAGCAATGGGCTAGTAACCCCTACTAAAAAAAGAGAAGAAAAACTTTATAAAACTGGGATGCTTGAATGTGCGTGGATGTAGTGCGGATGACAAGAAACAGATGATTGCTGATGTTATGAATGAAAAGAAGTTGGATGTCCTGGCCCTAAGCGAAACAAAGCTGAAGGGGGTAGGGGAGTTTCGGTGGGGGGAAATAAATGGAATTAAATCTGGAGTATCTGAGAGAGAGAGAGCAAAGGAAGGGGTAGCAGTAATGTTGAAGGATCAGTTATGGAAGGAGAAGAGAGAATATGAATGTGTAAATTCAAGAATTATGTGGATTAAAGTAAAGGTTGGATGCGAAAAGTGGGTCATAATAAGCGTGTATGCACCTAGAAAAGAGAGGAATGTAGAGGAGAGAGAGAGAGATTTTGGGAGATGTTAAGTGAATGTTTAGGAGCCTTTGAACCAAGTGAGAGAGTAATTGTGGTAGGGGACCTGAATGCTAAAGTAGGAGAAACTTTTAGAGAGGGTGTGGTAGGTAAGTTTGGGGTGCCAGGTGTAAATGATAATGGGAGCCCTTTGATTGAACTTTGTATAGAAAGGGGTTTAGTTATAGGTAATACATATTTTAAGAAAGAGAGGATAAATAAGTATACAAGATATGTTGTAGGGAGAAATGACAGTAGTTTGTTGGATTATGTATTGGTAGATAAAAGACTGTTGAGTAGACTTCAGGATGTACATGTTTATAGAGGGGCCACAGATATATCAGATCACTTTCTAGTTGTAGCTACACTGAGAGTAAAAGGTAGATGGGATACAAGGAGAATAGAAGCATCAGGGAAAAGAAGAGGTGAAGGTTTATAAACTAAAACAGGAGGCAGTTAGGGTAAGATATAAACAGCTATTGGAGGATTGATGGGCTAATGAGAGCATAGGCAATGGGGTCAAAGAGGTATGAGGTAGGTTTAAAAATGTAATGTTAGTGTGTTCAGCAGAAGTTTGTGGTTACAGGAAAGTGGGTGTGGGAGGGAAGAGGAGCAATTGGTGGAATGATAAGGTAAAGAGAGTAGTAAGGGAGAAAAAGTTAGCATATGAGAAGTTTTTACAAAGTAGAAGTGATGCAAGGAGGGAAGAGTATATGGAGAAAAAGAGGTTAAGAGAGTGGTGAAGCAATGTAAAAAGAGCAAATGATAGAGTGGGTAAGATGTTATCAACAAATTTTGTTGAAAATAAAGTTTTGGAGTGAGATTAACAAGTTAAGGAAGCCTAGAGAACAAATAGATTTGTCAGTTAACCCTTTGAGGGTTTTGGCCGTACTAGTACGTCTTACGCGCAGGGGTTTTTGACGTACTAGTACGCATAAATTCTAGCGCCATCAAATCTCTCGGGAAAAGGCTGGTAGGCCTCCTTATGAAAGAATGGGTCTATGTGGTCAGTATGCACGGTATAAAAAAAATCCTGCAGCACACAGTGCATAATGAGAAAAAAAAAACTGACCGTTTTTTTGGCATAAAACAGCAACTTTGCACTGTATTTTCGTATGGTATTTATTGTTGTATTTAGTTTTCGTGGTCTCATTTTATAGAATGGAAGGCATATCACAGAAATTGAGATGATTTTGACTGGTTTTACAATGAAAAGTACCTTGAAATTGAGCTCAAAGTAGCGGAAATGTTCGATTTTTACCAAAGTTCAAAAGTAAACAAATCATGCCAAGCGTCCAATACACGTCAACTGGTGAGTCTAATGTTCTTTTGCAAGTGCGCCAATATTATTTATACCATTTTTTACACTAATGCAGTAATCTGCGTAACAGTAAATCTTCAATTTTTCGTGAGAATAAAAATTCAAAGTGGAAAGCAAAAGAATGTAAGAGGGGCCTTGAGACGTGACTAATGAACAGAGGAAATGTCATTTTATTGCCAGGAATGTATTTCTTGTTTGTTCTGGACCCTATTCGGAAATTGGCATTTTTTGAAATTTGTGTGAAATTGGCAAAATTGCTAAATTCTGACCACTGTATTGGATAGTTGAAAATGGTAAATGGGTGGTTTCTTGCACTCATTCAATAGAAAAAATGTAGTTCTAGCGAAATATTCATGTTTTTTGTCGACTAGTGCAGTGGAATTGGCCGAAAATGGGGCTCAAAGTGGGCAAAATCGCCGATGCATAAACATCGCCGAGACCGCTTACTTCGCGAGAGCATAATTCCGTAAGTTTTCCATCAAATCTCAATTTTGGTGTCATTATGATCGGGAAAAGATTCTCTATCTTTTCATAAGAAAAAATAATTTTTTTTTTTTTAAATTTGGCCGACCCTGAGAACGAGTTTCTGAGAGGGCCTGTCGACCCTCAAAGGGTTAAAAATAGGAGAGGAGAGTTATTAAATGGAGAGTTAGAGGTATTGGGAAGATGGAGGGAATATTTTGAGGAATTGTTAAATGTTGATGAAGATAGGGAAGCTGTGATTTCGTGTATAGGACAAGGAGGAATAACATCTTGTAGGAGTGAGGAAGAGCCAGTTGCAAGTGTGGGGGAAGTTCGTGAGGCAGTAGGTAAAATGAAAGGGGGTAAGGCAGCCGGGATTGATGGGATAAAGATAGAAATGTTAAAAGCAGGTGGGGATATAGTTTTGGAGTGGTTGGTGCAATTATTTAATAAATGAATGGAAGAGGGTAAGGTACCTTGGGATTGGCAGAGAGCATGCATAGTTCATTTGTATAAAGGCAAAGGGGACAAAGGAGTGCAAAAATTATAGGGGGATAAGTCTGTTGAGTATACCTGGTAAAGTGTATGGTAGAGTTATTATTGAAAGAATTAAGAGTAAGACGGAGAATAGGACAGCAGATGAACAAGGAGGCTTTAGGAAAGGTAGAGGGTGTGTGGACCAGGTGTTTACAGTGAAACATACAAGTGAACAGTATTTAGATAAGGCTAAAGAGGTCTTTGTGGCATTTATGAATTTGGAAAAGGCGTATGACAGGGTGGATAGTGGGGCAATGTGGCAGATGTTGCAGGTGTATGGTATAGGAGGTAGGTTACTGAAAGCAGTGAAGTTTTTTTACGAGGATAGTGAGGCTCAAGTTAGAGTATGTAGGAAAGAGGGAAATTATTTCCTAGTAAAAGTAGGCCTTAGACAAGGATGTGTGATGTCACTGTGGTTGTTTAATATATTTATAGATGGGGTTGTAAGAGAAGTAAATGCGAGGGTCTTGGCAAGAGGCGTGGAGTTAAAAGATAAATAATCACACAAAGTGGGAGTTGCCACAGTTGCTCTTTGCTGATGACACTGTGCTCTTGGGAGATTCTGAAGAGAAGTTGCAGAGATTGGTGGATGAATTTGGTAGGGTGTGCAAAAGAAGAAAATTAAAGTGAATATAGGAAAGAGTAAGGTTATGAGGATAACAAAAAGATTAGGTGATGAAAGATTGGATATCAGATTGGAAGGAGAGAGTATGGAGGAGGTGAATGTATTCAGATATTTGGGAGTGGACATGTCAGCGGATGGGTCTATGAAAGATGAGGTGAATCATAGAATTGATGAGGGGAAAACGGTGAGTGGTGCACTTAGGAGTCTGTGGAGACAAAGAACTTTGTCCTTGGAGGCAAAGAGGGGAATGTATGAGAGTATAGTTTTACCAACGCTCTTATATGGGTGTGAAGCATGGGTGATGAATGTTGCAGCGAGGAGAAGGCTGGAGGCAGTGGAGATGTCATGTCTTAGGGCAATGTGTGGTGTGAATATAATGCAGAGAATTCGTAGTTTGGAAGTTAGGAGGAGGTGCGGGATTACCAAAACTGTTGTCCAGAGGGCTGAGGAAGGGTTGTTGAGGTGGTTCGGACATGTAGAGAATGGAGCGAAACAGAATGACTTCAAGAGTATCAGTCTGTAGTGGAAGGAAGGCGGGATAGGGGTCGGCCTAGGAAAGGTTGGAGGGAGGGGGTAAAGGAGGTTTTATGTGCGAGGGGCTTGGACTTCCAGCAGGCATGCGTGAGCATGTTTGATAGGAGTGAATGGAGACAAATGGTTTTTAATACTTGACGTGCTGTTGGAGTGTGAGCAAAGTAATATTTATGAAGGGGTTCAGGGAAACCGGCAGGCCGGACTCGAGTCCTGGAGATGGGAAGTACAGTGTCTGCACTCTGAAGGAGGGGTGTTAATGTTGCAGTTTAAAAACTGTAGTGTAAAGCACCCTTCTGGCAATACAGTGATGGAGTAAATGATGGTGAAAGTTTTTCTTTTTTGGGCCACCCTGCCTTGGTGGGAATCGGCCAGTGTGATAAAAAAAAATACAACAAGGTGATCTTTCATTATTCCACATATTTCTGCAGTAAGGGAAATCTCATTTTGTTACAAAATCTTTAAATTATCAAAAAGAAGTGCTAAACCTACAAGGGTCACACAGCATCGCTGGGCATGGAAGGATGGAGGGGTACTGGGTACCAAGAGGGAGAGGGATGATTATTAGTCATGGAGTGCAGTAGGGCAGTGGATAGTGCAGGGGGTAGAGGGTAGCAAGAGACTGAGGTAGAAAGGGCCATGAGGAGTACTAGAGGTACCATCATCAGAGTTTGTGCAGTAAATCCGTTGCTGTCAAAAAGTCAGTGAGTGTGAGTTAGAGGGTCCATCAGCAAGAAGGGAAGGTAAAGTAAGGGCAGTAGAGCAGTGATAGAGGTAAATTCTGCATGCTCATTGATAGAGTGAGCAGTCGAACAGAATGTGGCTAACAAACTGCAACATGGCAATTCTCAGAGTGGAACAGGGCGCCTCTCCGTGAGACACCTGCGAGTAAAACGAGTGTGGCCGATGTGAAGACAGGAGACAGTAGTCTCCCAACCGACACTGATAAGATGGCCAGAAACCTATACGAACTCAGTTTAATAGAATGTACAATGGACCCCTGAATTTCATGAGCCCCGAGCTTCATGAATTTACTTTCGGCAACTTTTTTCGTCAAAATATAGCCTCGTGTTTCGTGATTTGCCTCGCCATTCATCGATTGTATGGAATGCATCTGAGCGGCCTCCCAGCGGTCGCGCGTGCACACAAAGGCTCCCACACACCAGAGTCAGTGTGGCATTGTTTCTGGGCAAGTGACCATCACCCCACGCATTTACACGATACATTTCGTAATAATCCATTCTTCTTGTGTTTGCAACTGCTAAATAAGCCACCATGGGCCCAAAGAAAGATCCTCGTGCCAGGCTTTTGGTAAAGAAGGTGAGAAACATGATAGAATTAGAGAAAGAAATCATCACAAAATATGAAAGTGGAGTACGGGTGCCCGACCTCAGCAGGATGTACAGGAAGCCCCATTCAATGATCACTTTCATCGTGGCAAAGAAAAAGAAAATCAAGGAAGCTGTTGTTGCGAAAGGGGTAGATATGCTCACAAAAAAGTGATCACAAATAATCGAAGATGTTGAGAATTGGTTGTTGGTGTGGATCAACCAAAAACAGTTAACAGGAGGCAGTCGATAATGTGTGAAAAGGCAAGGCAGCTGCATGCCAATCTCAAAGAAAATGCCTGGAACGAGTGCTGATGTTAGTGAATTTAAGAGCAAAGGCTGGTTTGACAGATTTAAGAATCGTAGTGGCATACACAGTGTGGTAAGGCATGGCAAGGCCGCAAGTTCTGACAAATGTGCGGCTGAAAAATTCTTGCATGAATTCAAGGTGTACGTAGAGGATGAAGGATTCCTCCCTCAAGTGTTCAATTGTGACAAACCAGGCCTCTTTTGGAAGAAAATGCCAAAGAGGACCTATGTCATGCAGCAGGAAAGGGCACTGCCAGGACACAAGCCTATGAAAGACAGGCTAACTCTTGTTCTGTGGTAATGTTAGTGGGGATTTCCAAGTGAAGCCTTTGCTGGTTTATCACTGAAAATCCCAGTGTGCTCAAGAAAAACAGTGTTGCCAAGAGTAAATTGTGTGATACGTGGAAGACTAACAGTAAGGCATGGGTCACAAGGGAAATTTTCCTTGATTGGTTCAATGAGTATGGCCCGAGTATGAAGGAATACCTCCTGGAAAATAAATTGCCACTCGAGTGCCTCCTGGTAATGGACAATGCTCCTGCTCATCCTCCCAACTTGGATGATCAAATGGTGGAGTAGTTTAGTTTCATCACAGTGAAGTTTTTGCCACCTAATGCCACTCCTCTAATCCAGCCCATGGACCAGAAGATCATTTCAAACTTGAAAAAGAAAAAACTACAACAAAGCAATGTTTCAAAGGTGCTTTTGATGTAACCTCAGACACTGAACTGATCCTAAGAGAGTTCTGGGGGAATCATTTCAATATCCTCAATAAGGCTTGTCAGGGAGTGACTTTCAGGATTTTGAACTCTGCTTGGAGAAAATTGTGACCAGAATGTGTCCTCGACAAGGATTTTGAAGGGTTTGAGGCTGAACCAGTCGACCCTACACCTGAACTTCAGTACCCATATCCAACAGGGGTGTTAATGTTGCAGTTTAAAAACGGTAGTGTAAAGCACCCTTCTGGCAAGACAGTGATGGAGTGAATGATTGTGAAAGTTTTTCTTTTTCGGGCCACCCAGCCTTGGTGGGAATCAGCCAGTGTGTTAATAATAATAATAAATATCCAATATATAAAAAAAGTATCCAAAACGGTTGGAATCCTCTCCAAGATACGATACTATGTGCCGCAAACTGCCCTTCTCACACTATACCATTCACTCATTTATCCATACCTCACCTATGCTATTTGTACTTGGGGATCAACTGCAGCAACACACCTAAAGCCAATAATAACCCAACAAAAAGCTGCAGTAAGAATAATCACTAAATCCCATCCCTGGCAACACCCCCCCCCCCCACTATTCATAGATCTAAACTTACTCCCCATTCAGAGCATCCACACTTACTGCTGTGCAATCTACATCTACAGGACCTTAACCCTTTCAAGGTCCACAGGCCCCCTCAGAGACTTGTTCTCAGGGTCCCCCAAATTAAAAAAAAAAAAAAAAAAAAAAAAAAAACAAAAAAAAAAAAAAAATCATATGAAAAATTAGAGAATCTTTTCCCCAATCATAATGACACCAAAAGGACGAAATTTGATGGAAAACTTACGGAATTATGCTCTCGCAAAATTAGCGGTCTCAACGGTGTTTACGCATCGGCGATTTTGCCCACTTTGAGCCCAATTTTCGGCCAATTCTAGTGCACTAGTTGACAAAAATCGTAACTATTTTGCTAGAACTCCATTTTTTCTATCAAATGAGTACAAGAAACCACCCATTTACCGATTTCAACTATCCAATACAGTGGTCAAAATTTAGCAATTTTGCCAATTTCACACAAATTTCAAAAGATGCCAATTTCCAAATAGGGTCCAGAATAAACAAGACATTCCTGGCACTAAAATAACATTTCCTCTGTTCATTAGTCACGTCCCCATGCCCCTCTTACATTCTTTTGCGTTCCATTTTGAATTCTCACAAAAAATAGAAGATTTACTGTTATGCAGACTACTGCATTAGCGTAGAAATGGTATAAATAATATCGGCACACTTGTGAAAATATATTAGACTCACCAGTTGACATGTATTGGATGCTTAGCATGATTTGTTTACTTTTAAACTTTGGTAAAAATCTAACATTTCTGCTACTTTGAGCTCAATTTCAAGGTACTTTTCATTGTAAAACCAGTCAAAATCATCTCAATTTCTGTAATATGTCTTCCATTCTATAAAATGAGACCAGGAAAATTAAAATACAACAATAAATACCATATGAAAATACAGTGCAAAGTCGCTGTTTTAATCCAAAATCTGTCAGTTTTTTTTTTCTCATTACGCACTGTGTGCTGCAGGACTTTTTTATACTGCGCACACTGACCACAGACCCATTCTTTCATATGTAGGCCTACCAGCTTTCACTTGATTTGAGGGCGCTAGAATTTAGGAGTACTAGTACGTCAAGGACCATGGCGCGCAAGCCGTATTAGTACGGCAGAAACCCTGAAAGGGTTAAATTCCAATATTAACCTTGACCTAAAACGCTTTGATAGTTGTGACAGGACCCACAGGCACAGTATGATGCGCCTGTACAGGCACATTATACTGTTCTTCTCTGAGAGAAGAAAAGTCCAAGGGAGCTAACTCTGGCAGACTTTGAGGAAAGAAACGAGGGGCATAGATGGAGCCCCTGAGAAATACGGACCAGATGATTGCCAATTTCATTGGCAACATCTAGTGGGTTTGCTATATCAACACCGGCAACCCGCAGAACAGGAGCCGGGTCAGGAGAATATTTACCACTCAGTTTTCGTATTTTTTTCCAGACTGCACTCAGAGGAAGCAAAGGTGATGGTGGAGACAATCTCGCCAGCAAGTGCGTTTAGCATCACGGATGACACGGCGAGCGATCGCACGCTTCTGCTTAAAATCAAGAAGTCTCTCCGTGTTTCCATTGTACCGATACCTGCCCCACGCAGCGCGTTTCAAACATACTGCACGAGCACAAGCAGGAGACCACCAAGGCACGCATTTCTGAGAATGCCTGCCCGAAGTTTGGGGTATAGAATGAGAAGCTGTGGTTAAAACGGAGGACGAGAAGAGAAAAAGCTCATCAATAGAGGAAGAAGGAACCTCACTAAAAACAGTTAGTTGTGAGTAAAGGTTCCAATTTGCCTGATCAAACTGCCAGCGTGGGTTACGAAGAGGTGGTGAATATGAAGGGGAAGTAAGAATGATTGGGAAATGATTGCTGTCATGTAAATCCGGGAGAACAGACCAGGTGAAGTCTAATGAGGTGGAGGAAGAGCAGACTGAGAGATCGATGCAAGAGAGAGCGAGTCCAAGGATCAAAATGGGTGCGAGTACCTGTATTTAAAACAAGGAGGGGGTGGGTAGCAAGAAAAGCCTGTAACTGAATGCCACGGGAATCACAGTGAGACCCCCCCGCCCAGAGGAAATGATGGGCATTAAAATCACCAAGTAACAGAAGTGGTGGCAGTAATGACAAAAGAAAGGCAATATCTGGGATAGATAATGCCCGAGGAGAGAGATACAAAGAACAGAGTGTATACCACCTATGCAAGTAGATACGGGCTGCTGTGTAATGCAGCGAAGTACGAACAAATAGCTGATGGTACGGAATATCAGTGCGTAGAAGAAGGGCACTTTCATTAAAGGTCCCATCAGGAAAAGGATCTGAAGAATACAATAAATTATAGCCTGAGATAGGATAGATAATGGCAGTGTGTAATTTTGGTTCCTGTAAGCAAATCCAACAGGGGAAAACTGGGAGAGCAACATCTGAAGCTCACCCCAATTACCCCTGAGGCCGCGAATATTCCACTGTAAATAGGCCATGATTGGCAACGATAAAGATACCTGAAATCCACAGGTAAGGGCACCTACGGACTAGAGGGATTAGAAAAGTCCACATGCGGTGGCAAAGAAAACGTTCAAGTAGCGAAGGAACGGTGCGTTGTGAAGAAAGGAGTTGCGCAGATGGAGAAGAGGAAAGAGAAGGAACAGAGGGTGGATTAGTGTCCATTGATGGTTTGGTCTCTGCAATATATTCAGAGTGCGCTTCAAGTGTTTCGGAGTTCAGAGACGTCATATGGGAGACAATATTGGAGATGGAAGGAGGAGGAGTGAGTAATGGACTGTACCAAGGTAGGGGGGGGGGGGCAAAAGGGGTGGAGGGAACTGGAGAAGTGTGGGAGGGGACAGAAGAGGCAGAAACCTGGGAGGTGGCAGAAGAAGAAACTTGGGAGGGGACAGGGGAGGAAGGCACAGTACGAGGAGGATGAACCTCCACACTTGTAACAGAGCCAGTGAAAGGGGAAGACTCAGGTACAGAGACTGGGAAGGTAAAATGTGGAGGTGGATGAAGGGAAGGAGGGGTTAAAGGAGATTTTTTGGGCCTCTGAGAAGTAGAGGGATGATTGGGAGGAAGCGTCGTACGAGGTTTTGTCGATACCGGGGTTTGTGAGGGAGGACACGAAGAAGTGAGGACAGACTGAGGAGCTGAAGTAGGGACGTCTGAGCCCAGGACAGCAAAAGAATTAGATACAGGAGTGACTATGGGAGTGGCAACTGCAGAGGAGGCTGCAGAAGATGTGACCCCAGAAGTGGGGGGACCCTTTGAAACACGAGAATAAGAAACACGGGGTAGTCTCCCTTGGAGGCGGAGATGAGAAACCGCCATAGCATAAGGGAGACCTTCTCCCTCTGAGGCAATGAATTTTCCGCTCATTTAAGTAGACTTGGCAACGGCGAGAGTACGAAGGGTGAGCCTCATGACAATTAAGGCAAGAGGGAGGTCGACTGCAAGATTTATTAGAATGGTCATCGGCACCACAGACTGGGCATTTGGCTATAGATCTGCAATATTTTGCTGGGTGGACAAATCGCCAGCAATTCCTACACTGTTGCGGTGTAGGGATCACCTTCCGAACTTGTAACCGATGTCTTGCTACATAAACAGAGGATGGGAGTTAACGGCTGTCAAAAGTTAAACGAGCCACATTGCAAAGGTATCGTCTTCGCCCGTGGGCAGGAAGAACATAAGTGTCTACCTTGGGAATTGGGAGATCTTGGAGTTCCAGCTGTTCGAGAATGTCAGTGCCACATGTCTGGAAATTCTGTTGGACTATGGTATGGGGCAGAATAACAGTACCACTACAAGAATTGAGGGAATGATGTTTTTCGATAGTGATAGGAATAGTATCGATATGTGAAAGAGAAAGATCACGAGCTTGGGTAGGATTCTGGACTGTGATGATGCGCATACCACTCTTAAGAGCATGAAAGGAAATATCTCTACCAACGTGGCGTAGGAGCGCTTTGCCAATACTATGGTCGGAAAGATAGGCAGTAGAAGAAGCCGGTCTTAATGTAAAGAATTTAGTCCATTGTGTGGTCTGAAACAGTGTGGAGAGGGAGTGCATGACGTGTCTGTTTTCAGAGTAGAAAGGGAAGGTAACGAAGTAACATCATTAGGAGATTGTCGTTGATGTTTAGAAGTGGGACCAGAGTCGGTCTGACGTGGGACGGGCCGGCGATTTGAAAATTGCCACACTGTAGAGGGAGAAGCCGGAAGCATAGTCAAAGAGAGCGGAGGTCAGACAAATCAAAGGAGTCAGTGGAAGCCCCGGTACCTGAAGCAGGCGAGGAAACAGCACCAGCAAGAGGTACAGGGGCCTTAGGAATGTCCTAAGAGTGGCCAAAAGACGAGGCGAGGTCAGAACGGGGTGCGGTAACAATGGGCCCGGGGGTAGCGGGGTCATGGATCGGGTATTCTATGGTTAGGTTACTTTTCTTTTTGTTTTTAAGAAAAAAAAAGAAAAAAAGGGGGAAACAGGGAGGGATAGTTCCTAGGAGGAATGAAAGGGCCAGAAATCTCCCTCCGCACCCAAGAGGACCTCAGCACCCCAAGTAGTGCAGATGCAGCATGGAACCCGTGCCATACCCTACCCATCATGCCAGTAAACCAGCAATCCGGGATAGCAACTTCACATCTGCCGAGCTACCTCGGTGGACAAGAGAAGAGGGCGGCCGGATATCCGCCACAAAGCATACCTCCTTCGGCCACCACCCCCGGAATCCGAAAGGTGGCTTCCAGAGATACACCCGTCGCCCGAAAGACACCCAAAGCCACCCTCCGGGATACCGGAGAGGGATCGGGACATCCCCAGGCAATCCACATTCCATGGCAAACTATGCCACCGCCAAGAACCTCAATGGAATGGGATGTGTTGAGAAATGGCATTACCAGCTAAGTTTAGAGTTTGTACATAACTTAGAAAGACAGCTCATCGCCTGCACAGCCGCCCCTGGAGACGAGGTCTTGAGAAGCTGTCGAAGTCATCTCTCAACGGGCTGTAAAGAGTTATAATTTGTAAGATTATAAATTACCCCTAGGGGGTGTTATGTCAGCATATTTCATTCACTGATTGCTGATAAATTACGTACTTGTTTGGACTCAAAAGTCCGCACCTTACTGCCGACTATAGGTTGATTACAAACTCCTTGCGACTCAAGAACTGCGCAGTCTTCCGTACTACAAGAAATTTGTAACCTACTTTGCTCTTGTAGCGTGAGCTATGGTGTTCTTCACACCTTCGACAGATATCGGTGACTTGATAGAAGCTGAAGTGTCCTTGGATGTCCACGTCTTCCATAATCTAGGAATACGCACACTGGTATACTATGTTCCACAAGATTTGTCTTTATTGTTCACAATCTTATCACTAAAGAAGCTGATCACACTTCTCTTAAGTGTTTATTGTGTTTTATGAGACACTTTGTTCACACTAACGCACAGATCGTTCTTTGTTGGTTATCCTGGCGTCAGTGTCACTCTCAGTCGAGTCAAAAGTAATCTGAAGACTCCACAGCGCCCCATGCCGTCACTGCCCTTTGCACAAAAAAAAAGCTGACATAGTACTTTTGCTTCCTTGCCACTTCCTCGAAGCAAAGCAGAATGTTTGATTCTTGCTGTCTTAAGCATAGACAACAATGTCCACTGTCTTTACTATGGTAACAAAGTAGGAGCAGGATTTTCCTTAATTGTCCTGCTAAAGTAAGATGTACTGTCTCTTATTAAAATACACTCTGCAACACTCTGCAAGGAGCAGCGGTCACTTGACCACGTCGCATACTCGTACGACATGTGATCAATTACTCGCTGTAGCAGTAAACAAGACGCTTGCCCCTTCTGAGAGGGCTGGGCCCCTCAGGGCTGAAAGGGGCTGAAGGGGGCTGATACCCTCCTCCTGGAGAAAATTTCTCCACAGGATGGACCCTGGTACCCTTCCCCCTACCTAGGAACTAGCACGCCTGTGGGAAAAAATCCCAAAGGCCAAAAAGGAAGGGCAAAAGCAAGGGGTGGGGAGGAGGAGGAAAGGAAAAAGGGAAGGATGGGGAGGATGAGAGAGGGAAGGGGGGATTGGGGGGTAATTAGGTTCGGTCTGAGGAAGGAGACAGACAGGTTTAATTCCTCAGACCAAGAGGAAAGGGGGGTTAAAAACCTACAGTAAACCCTCAGTATAACACACCTCATTGTAAAGGTCTTAAAATTCTTGGCAAAATCTACTGGTTGCATTATACCTTGAGTGCCTGCATTTTTAATGTTTAATGCAGTACATCTTAAGTGTACAGTACTATATTAGGTGTACACTGGAGTACTTCAATGCATTAGATTTTTGTGCTATTTTGTAACATTATTCCAATTTAAGGAGGCTATGAGCAAAATTTTTTGTGTGTGTCCAATTTCAATGGAATTTTTACTGTGAATTAAGCAGCATTTGAAACCTAGACACTGTTTTTAGTGACTTTTTCTTACAGTTAGATGGAAAAAAAATAAATAGTGCCCTATTCTACAGGGATTAAAACTATCCCTCAACTATAAAATTTTTAAAACAATGTTCTAGTCGACATCAGATGAAAGATAAAGAGTTAGGTAATCTAATTACATGGACATTTGACCGGCAGGCCGGACTTGAGTCCTGGAGATGGGAAGTACAGTGCCTGCACTCTGAAGGAGGGGTGTTAATGTTGCAGTTTAAAAACTGTAGTGTAAAGCACCCTTCTGGTAAGACAGTGATGGAGTGAATGATGGTGAAAGTTTTTCTTCTTCGGGCCACCCTGCCTTGGCGGGAATCGGCCAGTGTGATAATAAAAAATAATAATAATAATAAAAAAATTGAGTGAAATGTCAATAGACTGCATTATACAAAATGTTGAAAGGTTTTTTTTTTAAAGGACTTTTTTGGGAGAAAAAATTCAAAAACAAAATGGTAAAACGTATCACAAACCTATGTAATTCAATAGAACCATCATTCCTCAATAGCGTGTGAAAAAATCACGATGCTCCTATAAATACTCTTCGCATGAGAGGGAAAATAATGTCGATAACTTATTCCTGAGTTGTACAATTATGTTTTATGTAAAAAAATTATGGTTATGGCCAGCCAAATCTTAGCGTGTTTCGCCCCTCCATCCTTGTTGACAGCCTGCTACTGAGGGACAATCTCTTTGCTCTCTTCACTTCAGTCCTCACAGAAGTTGCCATGTAGTGTATTTAGAATGAAAATCAATCAAATTTTGGAGTTAAAAAAAAAAAAAAAAAAAAAAACACTAATTGCCAATATGTCTTCTTGCTGACAGCAAGAACAAAAAAGATTACATCTGTGGAAAAACATACTTAGAAATATGATAGAAACAAGCTGATTCCATCAACATGTTGCCAGAATTATGCACTATTTTTTGACAAGAAAGCACTGTCCCCATATTTTTACAATTTCAATCACAAAAGAAAAAAGTCATCACCCCCTCAAAGGGCACTCAGACAATCCCCCCATTAGTCCTCTACATCAAGGGTTTACTGCATTCACATACCCCTAGCAGTGCGCACCTTAGGTTATCTACTAACAATCGCACACCAACAAAGTGTGCAGATTAGGGATCAAACCCCCAAAGATAACTTTTATCAACTTTAAATAAGAAAAGATATCAGTGCATTTTCACACTGTTGCATCTAGCATGTCATGAAAAGAGATGCAAGTAAGAAAGAACAAATGACAGCACATGGTCAGGTTAGGCAAGATTCATCAGAAAACAGAACAATTGTTTCCTGATGCAAGTCTTAGTAATACGTATACTGACCTGCCACTGATCATCTGACCAAGGCCTTCTGCTGGCTTGCAGGTCCACCCCCTTTAAAAATTAAGCTTTTTTTTTTTTAATGACAATTGCCTGGATATTATTGTTTAGCATCCCTTATTTAGAAAGCTCTCATAATCCACCCTTTAACTTTCCTGGTCAACACAATTTGCACTATTAAAAGTCAGCAATCTGATATTCCCAACTTGGTTCACCAAGTTTCTCCTACACTTAAATCAGGCCAAGGTCAGGCATCCTAAGCAAGTGTCTGACCAGAAGGCTCAAATGGCTAACAAAAACTGATCTGTAATTCAATTTTTAATATCTAAGATAATTTCTTTCTACATTTTGTATCCAATATCTGTCTGGGGGCATTTCCCTAATGTATAACAAATTACATTATTTTGAAATATAATGTTTGCTACATCATTTACATCACCACATTACCAAGTTAGGCGAGGCAAGATTACCCTTCCTTACATCATTTGTCTAAAATCTTTATCCAAGTGAAGTAAGGTAAAGTGTGATTAATTACACCATATTGAATCTTTACTAGCCTAACCTAGTTGTGTGCAGATTCTACAAATGTGCAGAACAATATTTTACAAATCATGCAATTCATTGTCATTCAGTTTAAGAATATATAAAATTTTGAAGTAAACACAGAATACTTAAAAACTGAGCAGATTGCAAGATCACGTGACAGTATGTACATAAAAGTTCAGGACTAAATACTAAATTTATAAAATGAATAATGGAGTGACTATTTCGACGGTACCATGGAAGTAGCGGCCGGCGCTATTGCCATGGCTGTGGGTGGTGGGAGTCTCATTGCACATGCGCGACGTCATTGGGCTGAATTCAACAAGGCGGCTGCTACAGACATATCTAGGAGGTTTGGCGATGTTTTTTCAGGATGAATGCACTTATTCAGGTATGAAATCCTTTCTGGTGAATGTACAGTGGGACAGTTTTTTGAATCAGGTGATCCTGCAGTGATGTAGGAAACTGTAAAAGAAACATTTGAGTGTGCTACAGACATGTACATTCCAATGAAAAGCAGACGAGGAATTGTGGTGCTCCTTGGATGGACAGACAGGCAAGAACAAAATAGATAATGGCAAAGGTACCAAGAGTCATAGAACTATACAGATTATATTCAGTATAAACTGGGACTAAATCATGCTACAGTACCAATATTAGAAAAAAAAAAAAGCATTTCGAGAGGAAAATGGCACATTATTATTATAATCAAAAAGAAGCGCTAAGCCACAAGGGCTATACAGCGCTGCAGGGTAGGGAAGGAAGCAAGGGAATTGGATGGCAGGAGGGAGGGGGGATGATCAGCAGGTTACAGAAAACAGCGGGGCAGGGGATAGTACGGGGGTAGAGGGTAGCAAGAGATACAAGTAGAAAGGGCTGAAAGTATCAGAATTTGTGAAGTAAGTCAGTCGTTGTCAAAAAGTCAATAAGAGAGTCCGGATGAAAGGTGGGTCCATCAGCGAGAAGGGAAGGTAAAGAGAGAGCAGCGGGGCGAAGACGACGACAGAGGTAAATTCTGCGTGCTCGTTGATAAAGTGGGCAGTCCAACAGAATGTGGCTGACTGATAATGGAGCTTGGCAATTCTCACAGAGAGGAGCAAGTCGCCTCTCCATGAGATATCCATGAGTAAGACGAGTATGGCCAATGCGAAGACGGGAGAGAGTAGTCTCCCAACCTCGACACTGGTGATAAGAAGACGGCCAGTAACCTATACTCGGTTTAATAGACTGAAGTTTGTTGCCGAGCATAGTAGACCAACGTTGTTGCCAACGGGTGTGAAGGTGGGAAGATATTACAGCAAAATAGTCCGTACATGGAATACCTCTATAAGAAACTGGTAGGTCATGTACTGCTGACCGCGCAGCAGTGTCTGCCTGTTCATTGCCCTGTACGTCAACATGACCAGGGACCCAACAAAAAACAATATCTTTATGCTTAGTAAAGATGCGGCGTAGCCAAAGTTGGATACGGAGGACTAAGGGGTGAGGTGTATCAAATTTTTGTATAGCCTGTAAAGCACTAAGGGAGTCTGAGACAACCACAAATGATGACACAGGCATAGATGCAATACGGATAAGTGCTGTAAGGATGGCATATAATTCAGCAGTAAAAATACTAGCTGAAGATAGTAAATGCCCTTGTACGACGCTGTCCGGAAACACTGCTGCGAATCCTACGCCGTCAGAAGACTTAGAGCCATCTGTGTACACAGCAATGGCATGAGAATGAGAGTGAAAGTGGTCAAGAAAAAGAGAGCGGGAAGCGACCGTAGACAGTTGGGCTTTCGAGCAAGGGAGGGAGAAAGAACAGACTCGAACAGCTGGAACTTCCCAGGGGGGTAGGGAAAAGTGAGATGCTACATGTACATAGAAAGGTGGTAGTTGAAGAGAAGACAAGAGCGAATGAAGGCGAAGAGAGAAGGGACGGAGTAAGCAGGGGCGGCGAACAAATAAAGAATGTCTACTAATATCAGTGACATTCTATAAATGGAAGGATTGCGGAGATCATGAGAGCGTACATAGTAGCGCAGGCAATGGGCATCACGGCGATCGGATAAGGATGGAACGTTCGCTTCTGCATAGAGGCTTTCGACAGGGGAAGAGCGAAAAGCACCAAGGCATAAACGTAATCCTTGGTGATGAATGGGGTTAAGGCTAGAGAGAGTAGCAGGAGATGCCGCTGAATAGATCTGGTCACCATAATCAAGTTTCGATAAAATAAGGGTGGAATGTAGGTGAAGGAGGGTTCGACGATCAGCTCCCCACGAAAGATGAGCAAGGGTTTTAAGAAGGTTCAGCCGGCTGTGACAAGTTGCCTTCAGAGAGGTAATGTGAGGTTTCCAGGATAACCTACGATCAAAGAGGAGGCCCAGAAACTTGACTGTATCACGTTCAGGGATACGTGAGCCATAGAGGTACAAAGGATGATCAGAGATGACAGAGCGTCTAGTGAAAGTGATTTGGTGGGTTTTAGTGCTGGAAAATTTAAACCCATGTGTGGTGGCCCAATTGGAAACACGGTCGACTGCATGCTGGAGAGAAACTGTAAGGAGGTGACAGTCAGCGCCTGCACAGGCAATAGCGAAGTCATCAACATAGAGTGATGACCAAATATTTGATGGAAGACTAGAGGCCAAATCATTAATAGCAAGGAGAAAAAGTGTTGTGCTCAGAACACATCCCTGGGGGACACCTTCAGCTTGGACAAAGTCCGGGGAGAGCACATTATTAACCCGAACACGGAAATGCCTGTCAGTTAAAAAGTTCTTAAGGAAGGATGGTAGATTGCCTCGAAGGCCTAAGGAGTGGGCTTGGGCTAAAATATTATACCTCCAAGTTGTGTCATATGCCTTCTCAAGGTCAAAAAATATGGCAATAACTGAGTGGTTATTCGCAAAGGCATTACGAACATACGTATCCAAGCGCAGTAAGGGGTCTATGGTAGAACGTCCCTTACGAAAGCCATATTGACGAGTGGAGAGACTGTTGTGTGTCTCTAAATACCACACTAAACGTCTATTTACTAGACGTTCCATTACTTTGCAAACTGCACTGGTAAGAGCAATGGGACGATAGTGGGAGGTTTCATGTCCCGTAGTGCCTGGTTTGCGGAAAGGGAGAACAATGGCAGATTTCCACGGCTGTGGAAGAACTCCTTGTGACCAAATAAGATTGTAAAGGCGTAATAGGACTGCAAGGGCTGACTGATGTAAATGTTGTAGCATACGAATATGAATGTCGTCGGGCCCAGCTGCCGATGATCGACAAGCTGAGAGTGTTGCCTCCAGTTCTTGAAGTGTAAAAGGCACATTATACTGTTCTTCTCTGAGAGAAGAAAAGTCCAAGGGTGCTAACTCTCTGGCAGACTTTGAGGAAAGAAATGAGGGGCATAGATGGAGTCCCTGAGAAATACGGACCAGATGATTGCCAATTTCATTGGCAACATCTAGTGGGTTTGCTATATCAACACCGGCAACCCGCAGAACAGGAGCCGGGTCAGGAGAATATTTACCACTCAGTTTTCGTACTTTTTTCCAGACTGCACTCATAGAGGAAACAGAGGTGATGGTGGAGACATAATCTCGCCAGCAAG
Source organism: Cherax quadricarinatus (assembly GCF_038502225.1). Lineage (NCBI taxonomy): Eukaryota > Metazoa > Arthropoda > Malacostraca > Decapoda > Parastacidae > Cherax > Cherax quadricarinatus. The sequence continues at coordinate 23,235,360 of NC_091320.1, read as the reverse complement.
TGCGTTTAGCGTCACGGATGACACGGCGAGCGATCGCACGCTTCTGTTTAAAATCAAGGAGTCGCTCTGTGGTTCTATTGTACCGGTACCTGCCCCATGCAGCGCGTTTCAAACGTACTGCACGAGCACAAGCAGGAGACCACCAAGGCACGCATTTCTGAGAATGCCTGCCCGAAGTTTGGGGTATAGAATGAGAAGCTGCGGTGAAAACGGAGGACGAGAAGAGGTGTAAAAGCTCATCGATGGAGGACGAAGAAGGAACCTCTTTAAAAACAGTCAGGTGTGAGTAAAGGTTCCAATTTGCCCGATTAAATTGCCAGCGTGGGGTGCGAAGAGGTGGCGAATATGAAGGGGAAGTAAGAATGATTGGGAAATGATCACTGTCATGTAAGTCCGGGAGAACAGACCAAGTGAAGTCTAATGCGGCGGAGGAAGAACAAACTGAGAGATCGATGCAAGAGAGAGTATGAGTCCGAGGATCAAAATGGGTGTGAGTACCTGTATTTAAAACATGGAGGGGGTGGGTGGCAAGAAAAGCCTCTAACTGAATTCCACGGGAATCACAGTGAGACCCTCCCCAGAGGAAATGGTGGGCATTAAAATCACCAAGTAACAGAATCGGTGGCGGTAATGACGAAACAAGGAAGGCAAAATCCGGAATAGATAATGCCCGAGAAGGAGAGAGATATAAAGAACAGAGCGTATACCACCTATGTAAGTGGATACGGGCTGCTGTGTAATGCAGCGAAGTATGAACAAATAGCTGATGGTACGGAATATCAGTGCGGAGAAGAAGGGCACTTTCATTAAAGGTCCCATCAGGAAAAGGATCTGAAGAATACAATAAATTATAGCCTGAGATGTGAGAAATAACAGCAGAGTGTAATTTTGGTTCCTGTAAGCAAACACCAACAGGGGCAAACTGGGAGAGTAACATCTGAAGCTCACCCCGATTACCCCTGAGGCCGCGTATATTCCACTGTAAAAAGGCCATGATTGGCAATGATAAAGATACTTGAAATCCGCAGGTAAGGGTTCCTACGGACTAGAAGGGTTAGAAAAGTCCACATGCGGAGGCAGTGGAAAATGTTCAAGCAGCGAAGGAACGGTGCGCTGTGAAGAAAGGAGTTGCGCAGATGGAGCAGAGGAGAGAGGAAGAGCGGAAGGTGGATCAGTGTCCATTGATGGTTTGGTCTCTGCAATATATTCAGAGATTGCTTCAAGTGTTTCGGAATTCAGAGATGTCGTATGGGAGACAATATTGGGAATGGTAGGGGGAGGATGAGTAAAGATTGGAACTGTATTGGACTGTACCAAGGTAGGGGGGGGCGAAAGGGTGGAGGGAACTGGAGAAGTGTGGCAGGGGACAGAAGAGACAGGAACCTGGGAGGTGGCAGAAGAGGAAGAAACTTGGGAGGGAACAGGGGAGGAAGGTACATTACGAGGAGGAGGGTGAACCTCTGCACTTGTAACTGAGCCAGTGAGAAGGGAAGAACTAGGGACAGAGACAGGGAGGGTAAAATGAGGAGGTGGAAGATGGGTAGGAGGTGTTACCGGACCTTTTTTTGACTTTTGAGAAGTAGAGGGACGATTGGGAAGAGGTGTCGTACGAGGTCTCGTCGATACTGAGGCTTGTAAGAGAGAACTCGAAGAAGCGAGATTAGACTGAGGCGTTGAAGTAGGGACGTCTGAGCCGAGGACAGCAAAAGGATTAGATACAGGAGTGATTATGGGAGAGGTAACCACAGAGGTGGGTGTAGAAGATGGGATACCAGAAGTGGGGGGACGTTTTGAAACACGGGAATAAGAAACACGTGGGAGTCTCCCTTGGAGGCGGAGATGAGAAACTGCCATGGCATAAGGGAGACCTTCTGTCTCTTTGAGGTAACGGATTTCCCGCTCGTTTAAATAGACCTGACAACGGCGAGAGTACGAAGGGTGAGCCTCATGACAGTTAAGGCAAGAGGGAGATCGATTGCAAGACGTATTAGAATGGTCATCGGCACCACAGACTGGGCATTCGGCGATAGATCTGCAATATTTCGCTGGATGGCCAAATCGCCAGCAATTTCTACACTGTTGTGGTGTAGGGATCACCTTTCGAACTTGTAACCGATGTCCTGCTATATAAACGGAGGATGGGAGTTCTCGGCTGTCAAAAGTTAAACGAGCCACATTGCTAGGGTATCGTCTCCGCCCACGGGCAGGAAGAACGTAAGTGTCTACCTTGAGGATTGGGAGATCTTGGAGTTCCAGCTGTTCTAGAATGTCGGTGCCACATGTCTGGAAATTTTGTTGAACTATGGTATGGGGCAGAATAACGGTACCACTACAAGAATTGAGGGAATGATGTTTTTCAAGGGTGACAGGAACAGTATCTATATGGGAAAGACGAGAGAGCTCACGAGCCTGGGTAGCATTCTGTACGGTAATGATGCGCGTACCGCTCTTAAGAGCATGAAAAGAAATATCTTTACCAACATGGCGTAGGAGTGCCTTGCCAATACTATGGTCAGAAAGATAGGCAGTAGAGGAAGTTGGTCGTAAAGTGAAGAATTTAGTCCACTGTTCAGTCTGAAACTGAGCGTGGAAAGGTAGTGAAGGACGTGTCGATCGTTTCTGAGAAGAACGAGAAGGTGAAGGTGGAGAAGTATCATCAGCAGGTAATTGTCGTTGACGTTTAGGCGTGGGACCAGAGTTGGTCCGACGTGGAACGGGTCGGCGATTTGAAAATTGCCGCACCGTAGAGGGAGAGGCCGGAAGCATAGTCAGAGGAGAGCGAAGGTCTGATAAATCGAAGGAGTCAGTCGAGGCCTCAGTACCTGAAGCGGGTGAGGAAACAGCACTGGCAATAGGTACAGAGGCATGAGGAATGTCTGAAGAGTGGTCCAAAGACGAGGCGGGGTCAGAACGGGGTGCGGTATCAAGAAGGGGCCCGGGGGTACCAGGTTCATGGACTAGGGCTGCCATGGTTAGGTTACTTCTTTCTTTTTGTTTTTAAGAAAAAAAAAGAAAGAAGAAAAGAAAATAAAAATAAAAAAAAGAAAAAAAAAAGGGGGGACCGGGGAGGGATAGTTCCTAGGAGGGATGAAAGGGCCAGAAATCTCCCTCCGCGCCCAAGAGGACTCGACACCGCTAGTAGCGCAGATGCAGCATGGAACCCGTGCCATACCCTACCCTTCATGCCAGTAAACCAGCAATCTGGGATAGCAACCTCACATCTGCCGAGCTACCTCGGTGGACAAGAGAGAGGGCGGCCGGATATCCGCCACAAAGCATACCTCCTTCAGCCACCACCCCCGGAATCCGAAAGGTGGCTTCCAGAGCTACACCCGTCGCCCAAAAGACACCCAAAGCTACTCCGGGATACCGGAGAGGGATCGGGACATCCCTAGGCAATCCAGATTCCACGGCAAACTACGCCACCGCCAAGAAACCTCAACGGAATGGGATGGACCCCGGTGTCCTTTCTCCTACCCAGGAACTAGCGCGCCTGTGGGAGAAATCCCAAAGGACAAAAAGAGGAAGGGCAAAAGGGAGGAGTGGGGAGGAGGAGGAAGAAAGGAAAAAGGGGAGGATGGGGAGGATGGGATAGGGGAGGGGAGATTGGGGGGTAATTAGGTTCGGTCTGAGGAAGAAGACCGATAGGTCTAATTCCTCAGACCAAGAGCCTCTTCACCACGCCAAGGAGCCCCCCTTGAAGAGGGGAAAATGGCACAAAAGATCAAGGAGGACCCAAAATCATTTTCCTCATTTACTAGACAGCAGATGAAAATCAAAGATACATTTGGCCCAATGAAAACTGACAGTGGACAGGGCCTTACTGCTATAGAAGAGGTAGATATAGACAATAATTAAAATTTACTGCCTCTATTTTCACACATTAAGACACCAGTATAATCTACCAGAGTCTAAACCCATGATGACTAGTAAATCTGAGGATGGAAATGATGTTAGGATTAAGAAAGACTTAAAGCACACTGGTAAACTTAAAGCAATTAAAGCTTTGGGCATGAACACTTTACAGTTGGAAGCATTGAAAGAGCTATCAGATGCCTTAGATGGCCACTTGGCTAGATTGTCAGTTTTCACTGGATTATGGGACTGTCAGACTACAAAAAAGCTAAGCTCTATTATATATACACATGTATATACATTGGGCATATATTATTTATACATATATTTAAATATATTTTTATACATATATATTCATACATACTTGCTTTACAGGGTATAACATGGGAAGTCAAATAAATGCATCTGATATAACATACTTGCAAGTTGTTCAAGAGAATACTGCAGATGGAAATTTGTAAACCATTTCCACACTTTCAATTTAATAAAGGACAGCCAGCATGGATCTGTTCAACAAAATCTGTCAAAGAGGCTTTTTTTTTTTTTTTTTTTTTTTTTAATTTGTAGTACAGTGTATAGTGATGCAGGGTTTCCAGACGACATTACTGCACTAAGGCCTTCAATACATTCCTTCACATCAGGCTGTTTTTCAAAGTTGACTACATATGAGAGAACTGGTACAGGTTCTCCATCACAAATCCGGCATCATTGGGACCTGTAGTGTGCCGGATTACTGAGTTTCCCAGATTACAGAGTGGTTAGGTTAGAATAAACTTAATAAAATTAACCAACTTGACTTACACAAAGTTCATTGAACATCGACAAAAATCGAACATTTCCGCTACTTTGAGCTCAATTTCAAGGTACAGTGGTCCCTCAATTATCGTCCATAATCCGTTCCTGGAAGTAGAGCTATTATCGAAATAGAAGATTTTCGAATCAATTTTCCCCACAAGAAATAATGTAAATACAATTAATCCGTTCCTGACACCCAGATGTATTAAAACAAAAAAAATTTTTTACATGAAATATAGATGTAGTACATAATACAATGGGACATGATGAATGAAACATTAACAGCATAATACTTACCTTTATTGGTGATTCTTCTTAGTGTATGGAAGACTGGAGGAGAGATTGAATTTCTGTTTGGAAGGGGAATCCCCTTCCATCAACACCTCGGGTACCAAGTGCTTTTCTGGGGTTACTTCTCTTCTCTTTGTTTCTTAATGCCACTAGGACCAGCTTGAGAGTCGCTGGAGTCCTGTCTCGCAAAAAAACTGTCCAGAGAGCTCTGTTTCTGGCATCTCTTTAAAACTTCCCTAAAATGGGCCAAGACTCTGTCACTGTACAAGTTGCTGATATGGCTTGCAACATCCTTCTCAGGGTGATGTTTCTCCATAAATCTTTCCATCCTACCCTACATTTCAAAAGTCTCCTTAATTTCTGAAGAAGGCAACTTCTTCTATCTCTCTTCCTCCTCCTCTGCAGCAAGATTCTGAGCTGCAATCTGTTGAAGCTCTTGCAGCTCCTCAGTGGTTAGCTCTTCATTGTGGTCCTCCACCAACTCTTCCACATCCTCCAAACTCATATCCAACCCCATGGAACTTCCCAATGCAACAATAGAGTTCACAACTTACATAGGCTCATCAGGGTCAGCCACAAGCCCTTCAAAATCCCTCTTGTGGACAATCTGGCCACAAATTTCTCCAAGCAGAGCTCCAAGTCCTGGTAGTCACTCCCTCCCAAGCCTTACCTATAAGGCTTATGCAATGGAGAATACTGAAGTGTTCTTTTCAAAAATCTCTTAGGGTCAAGCGAGTGTCTGAGGTCACATTAAAGCACCTTTCAAACATTGCTTTGGTGTAGTTTGAAATGACCTGCTGGTCCATGGGCTGGAGGAGAGGAGTGGTATTCGGGGGGCAAGAACTTTACTGTGATGAACCCAAACTCCTTCAGAATTATGCCATCCAAGTTTGGAGGATGAGCAGGTGCACTGTCTATTACTAGGAGGCACTTGATCCAATTTCTTTTCCAGGAGGTAATTCTTCACACTAGGGCCAAACACATTGAACCACTCGACAAAAATTTCCCTCGTGACCCATGCCTTATTATTAGATCTCCCAAACACACAATTTACTCTTCAAAACATTGTTTTTCTTTAACACACTGGGATTTTCAGAATGGTACACTAGTAATGGCTTCACTTTGAAATCCCCACTAGCATTAGCACAGAACATGAGCGTCAGCCTGTCTTTCATAGGCTTGTGTTCTGGCAGTGCCCTTTCTTCCCGAGTAATGTAGGTCCTCTTTGGCATTTTCTTCCAAAAGAGGCCTGTTTCGTCACAACTGAACACTTGCTCAGTTTTCAGTCCTTCAGCCTCTATGAATTCCTGCATATATTTTTCAGCCGCTTTTTGGTCATAAGACTATCTCCTGCTAATTGTTTCTCATTTATCCACACCAATAATAACTTCTCAACATCTTCGAGTAATGGTGATCTCATTTTTGTCAGCCTATTTACCCCCTTTGCAACAACAGCTTCCTTGATTTCCTTTTTCTTGGCTATGATGGAAGATATGGTTGTACGGGATTTGTTATACATCCTGGCCAGTTGGCCCCACACGTACGCCACTTTCATTATGTTCAATGATGTTTTTCTTAAATTCAATCATACTTCTCACCTTCTTTACCAAAGGCTTGGCACTAGGAGATTTCTTTGGAGCCATGGTAGCTTATTTAGCACTTGCAAGCATTAAAATGAATGGAATACAGTAAGGCCCCGCTTTACGGCGTTTCACCTTATGGCGTTCTGCTAATACGGCGATGTCAAATTATGACCAAAATTTGCTATACGGCAAGCGGTCTTTCAAATAAGGCGCCCCTCACCCGGTTTGTTTACATTTTCCGTGACATCTATTATGTCAGGAAACTTTCCAAAATTTCAAGTGTTTTAAAGTTACTGCATATTTTATATGTACTCTGATAATTATACTTATGTGTACCTGTACCTAAATATACTTGCACACTGTGCTGGTGTGCAGGTACACATTAAAATCGCTAAGTCTCTCTCTACTCACGACGCCAATACTACGTAATAATAATCGCTCTTGGGCACTGTCTTATTTTACAACAATATAGGCATTTTCATTAATCCATCTATAATATTTTCCTCAAATTATATATGAAACCCGTTACATAGCATATAAACATGATACATACACTCACAGAATAAAAATTGATGTAAATATGAGACTTGTTTACAAAGCAGCTGTGTAGGTAGTGTTGGAAGAATTACGCTTTCTCTAGTCAAACTGGGGGATAACTGTAGAAAAATATTCATTTCATATGCCTTTACTCTATATATAGCAATTCACGACCCTTGTGGGTTTAGTGCTTTTTATAATAAAAAATATTAATATTAATATTATTATTATTATTATTATCTTCATTCGCTCTAAAAATGGTGTGTTGCTGTTTGTTTATTCTGAACTAACTTGTACAACTTGTACACAATGTAAGAGTAGGATTTGTATTGTGAGGTAATTATTGTTATAATAAAAAAAATATTGAGGTAAATGGTTTTACAAACTCTTACAAATGGATGTGAATGAACTAAAAGTAGATACATATTAATACGCATTTATTTCGCCTGATCAAGTGATCGCCCACTACCTGTTCAGTTTATGTTCTTACATTGTCTCAACTATCTCGTTCTCTCTCTCGTTTACTCTTTTGTTAACTAGTTGGCTCTCATTGACGATGGCATCTAAGGTGAGCTGTAATAAAAAGAAAAGTCGTAAGCCTCCTGCTTTAAGTACCAAATTAGAGGATGATGGTGCGCCATTCTGATTTTATTCAATAATCACCCTGCCACTCACCTCTCACACATTAATATTAATATTTTAAGGTAAGTAATAAGTGTACTCTGTGTGTATCTAACCTTTTATTGTTTTTAATGCATATTTCTATTGCTAACTTAATATAAGTTAGAGTAAACTTGTCTGGCATTTATTGCATATTTTATGTGTGCTCTGATAATAATACTTGTGGAGCTGTGTGGTAGCCGGGTGGAGGGACATTACGTTTTCTCTAGCTCAGCCATCAGAGAAAACGTGCATGAATCTGCATTCGGCCCAGCCACTCCCTCACTCCGCTTTTGTTTACAATTTTCAGCATGAATTATTCATTACTTCTACCTACGTTTATGATGGCATCTAAAGGTAGTTGTTAGAAATGATTAAATTCAGTGAACAAGGCATGTCGATGTTAATAATATGGCTCTGGGCCACAGTGTAGGTAGCCGGTAGGTGTAGCCCAGGCGGGCTACACCTACCGGCTACCTACACTGACTTCCTACAAATAAATACTACTCGCCTCTCTTCCTATATTAAGACTACACATTTTAAGGTAAGTAACGAGTGTACTGTATGTGTATTTTACCTCTCTGGGATGTTTTAAAGATCGTATATTAAGTATGAGACGGGGAGCCAGGGCTACCTATACCTGGGCTACCTGCACCTGACTCCCTACAAATAAGCACTACTCACCTCTCTCCCTACATTAAGATTACAAATACAGTGGACCCCCGGTTAACGATTTTAATCCGTGCAAGAGGGGTAATCGTTATGCGAAATAATCGTTATGTGAATGAATTTTCCCCATAAGAAATAATGGAAATAAAATTAATCCGTGCAAGACACCCAAAAGTATGAAAAAAAAATTTTTTTACCACATGAAATGTTAATTTTAATACACACAAACTGAAAAAGGCATGCACACTTACATGACACTTACTTTTATTGAAGATCTGGTGATGATTGATGGGATGGGAGGAGGGGAGAGCATTATCTTCTTACTGTTTAGAAGGGGAATCCCCTTCCATTAGGACTTGAGGTAGCAAGTCCTTTTCCGGGGTTACTTCCCTTCTTTTAATGCCACTAGGACCAGCTTGAGAGTCACTGGACCTCTGTCGCACAACAAATCTGTCCATAGAGCTCTGTACCTCCCGTTCCTTTACGATTTGTCTAAAATGGGCCACAACATTGTCATTGAAATAGTCACCAGCACGGCTTGCAACAGCTGTGTCAGGGTGATTTTCATCCATAAAGGTTTGCAGTTCAACCCACTGTGCACACATTTCCTTAATTTTTGAAGTAGGCACAATGGATTCCACAACTGGCATAGGCTTCTCAGGGTTAGCCCCAAACCCTTCAAAATCTTTCTTAATTTCCATACTAATTCTCACCCTTTTTACCACAGGGTTGGCACTAGAAGCTTTCTTGGGGCCCATGGTCACTTATTTTCCAGAAACAGCACCGAAAACACTGTAATAATACGAAATATTCCGATTGTATGCTTGGATGTTATTGCGGAGGCTGGCTGGTAAACAATGCCACCGGCGGAACATGTGAGCGTGGCTCAGGCCGCACATTGGAAGCGTCTCGGACGAAAATCGGTAAGCGGGTTTTTAAGCGGTATGCGAGGCAAAATTTTTGCAATTAAAGTAAGCGGTATGCGAAATAATCGCTATGTGATGCCATCGTTATGCGGGGGTCCACTGTACTGTGAATGTATTACTGTGAATGTATTTTACTTTGTGTGTTTTTAATGCCTAGTTCTATTGCTAACTTAATATAATTTAGTGTAAACTTGTTGTCTGGCATTTATATGCATTTTAAATGGAAAAAATGGCGTTCTGCCTTCCGGCGATGTCTGCTTTCCGGCGACAGCCTGGAACCTAACCTGCCGTATAAGTGGGGCCCTACTGTATTATGAAATATTTCGTACGATCACGTGAGGGGACCGTCGCTCACTGGTAAACAATGGCACACTGGCTGGGAAGGCCGAGGCAGCTCAGAGCCGTGAGTACACGTCCAGGACGAAAGACGATTAGCGAGTTAACGTACCATTTGCGAGCCAATGTTTAGACGAAATAACGGGACTATGTATTTCCGAAATGGACGACTTTTAGGCCGGACGATTATTGAGGGACCACTGTACTTTTTATCATGAAAGCAATCAAAATCATGTCTATTTCTGTAATATATCTTCCAGTCTATCAAATGAGACCAAAAAAAAACATGAATACAACCATAATAACCATATGAAAATATATCACAAAGAGGCGGCTAATGGCCGAGAAGTGAACTCTTATTTATCGTCTGTCTTTTTATTTTTGGTGTACATTAAGAAGCATCTTTCCATCATACATTGCCTAAGTTTCAATGAGACAGCCCAACAAACAACTGAGAAAAAACTATTTACCAAAAATCATGGCAAGCCCAAGCCAGGTACTGGAAATAAGTCACTTTGTCTTACTTTTTTGGGTTATCCTAGGTTCTCTATATATACGTTGCTATGTATGATAATCTATGTAACTATTTGTGTATAGTACCTAAACTTACTTACTTCTAGTCTGTCGACTGAGTACAAGAAACCGCCCATTCACCTACTTCAACTACCCAATAAAGTGGTCAGAAATTGGCAATTTGGCCAATTTCACAGATGCCAATTTCAAAATAGGGTCCAGAATAGACAATGCAGACATTCCAGGCACTAAAATAACATTTTCTCTGTTCATTAGTCATGGCTCCATGCCTCTCTTATATTACTCTTGCTTACCATTTGGAATTTTTATTCACACAAAAAAAATAGAAGATTTACTGTTATGCATACTGCATTATTGTAATTGTATAAATAATGTCAACCCATTCTTGACTGCATATTGGAATTTGGACTGGCAGGCAGACAGGTATTGAACGGTGACGTCATCTGTTTACTCTAGCATCGCTAAAGAATAGAACTTTTCTGCTACTGTGAGCGCAATTTCAAGGTACTTTTCATCATGTAAGCAATCAAAATCATATCTATTTCTGTAATATATCTTCCATTCTATCAAATGAGACCAAAAAATCGAGAATATAACCATAAAAATCATACAAAAATATACCGCTGAGTGGCCGCTAATGGCTGAGAAGCGAACTTTGCTATTTATGATCTAATTTCTTTCATTTTTGGTGTACATTAAGAAATATCTTTCCATCATACATTGCCCAAGTTTCAGTAAGATAACCCAACAAACAAATGAGAAAATAATTATAATAATAATAATTTACTACATGTACATGGGATACAGACAGCTGACATCAGTGACACTACTATATGGAAAGCCACTTGTTATGCTAAGTATTTCAAGCAAATTAGGTCAGTGTTCCAGGATAACTCCCACACCAGTCGACTAACACTCAGGTACCCATTTACTGATGGGTGAACATAGACAACACGTGTAAAGAAACACACCCAATGTTTCTACCCTGGCTGGAAATCGAATATTTACCAAATATCATATATGGCTAACCCAAGCCAGGTACTAGAAATAAGCCACGTTGTCTGACTTTTTTGTGTTATCCTAGGTTCTCGACACACATGCTGTGTGGTAATCTATATAGAGAAAATAGCTTTTTTGTTTCAGGTTTATGGTGCAGTATGAGTGTATATCACAGTTAGCCCTGTGCTACACTCCGTTTTCTCTAATATAAGCTCCAAGACAGGGATAGGAGAATGGTACTTGTGTCTCGTATCCTCTTCATACCTCCGTCGAACTGCTCTGTATTATGCCAAATATTATTCATTCTGGAGTATTTAACACGCTTTACGTTATTTATATTGTTTATTATGTCATATTAGATCAATTGTGATAGGCAATAACCTGTAGTGTTGATATTAACATAATAATAAAGCATATTCTCCTGCATCACAAGACTGAGCTCATAGCAACCAACAGTGGCTTCAAAGCCACCTTATCTTTAATGGACAATGTACTGTATAGGTGCTTTACACAACGAAAAGCATTTTTTTTTTATTCATTGGAACCATGACTAGCTAAAAGTAAGCAGGTTATAACAATAAATGGAGAAAAAAATTAGAATGACTTGTGCAGCAAGTAGCACCACCAAACAGTACCAGCAGGTTGGTGTGGCTCCCCCTGGAAATTTGAAATTATGCTAGCCGAAATTAGTGCCAAATAACTGAAGGAACCGAATAACTGATTGCCGGATTTGTGATGGCGGACCTGTAATGTATAAGTGGATGGAATATTGGCTAGTAGATAGGAAATAGTCATTTTGAATGGCAAGTATTTACAATGAGGTGATGTTTGCAGGTTTTATTTTTATTAACTCATCAGCTGTTTCCCATCATTGTCTTGCCAGAGGCATGCTTACACTACAGTTATAAAACTGCAACATTAACACCCCTCCTTCAGAGTGCAGGCACTGTACTTCCCATCTTCAGGAATAAAGTCTGGCCTGCCGGTTTCCCTGAGTCCCTTCATAAATATTACCCTGCTCACACTCCAACAGCATGTTAAGTCACAAAAACTATTCATCTCCATTTGCTCCTATCTAACATGCTCACGCATGCTTGCTGGAAGTCTAAGCCATCGCACACAAAACCTCCTTTACCCCTCCCTCCAACCTTTCCTAGGCTGACCTCTACACCACCTTCCCTCCACTAAAGATTTACACACTCTCAGGGTCTTTATTTTGTTCCATCCTCTTTACATGTCTGAACCATCTAAACAATCCCTATTCAGCCCTCTGGATAATAGTTTTGGTAATCCCGCACCTCTTCCTAATTTCCAAACTATGAATTCTCTGCATTATATTCACACCACACATTGCCCTCAGACATGACATCTCCGCTGCCTCCAGCCTTCTTGTCGCAACATTCACCACCCATGCTTCACACCCATATAAGAGCACTGGTATAACTATACTCTCATACACTCCCCTCTTTGCTTCCCTGGACAAAGATTTTTGTCTCCACAGACTCCTCAGTGCACCACTCGCCTTTTTCCCCTTGTCAATTCTATGATTCACCTCGTCTTTCACAGACCCATCTGCTGACACATCCACTCCTAAATATCTGAATACAGTCACCTCATCCATACTCTCTCTCCAACCTGATATCCAATCTTTCGTTACCTAATTTTTTTTATTATGCTCATCACCTTACTCTTTCTACATTCACTTTCAATTTTCTTCTTTTACATACCTCTACCAAACTCATCCACCAACCTCTGCAACTTCTCTTCAGAAATCCCAAAAGCACAGTGTCATCAGCAAAGAGCAACTGTGACAACTCCCACTGTGTAGGATTCTTTATCTCTTAACCCCAAATGTCTTGCAACACTTGAGTAATCACTTCTCTTACAACCCCATCTATAAATATATTGAACAACTAATGGTGACATGACACATCCTTGTCTAAGGCCTACTTTTACTGGGAAATAATTTCACCCTCTCTCCTACATACTCTAACCCGAGCCTCACCATCCTCGTAAAATCTCTTCACTGCTTTCAATAACCTACCTCCTATTCCATACATTTGCAACATCTGCCACATTGCCCCCCTATCCACCCTGTCATACACCTTTTCATAATCCATAAAAGCAACAAAAACCTTTATACCCTTATCTAGATACTGTTCATCTATATCTTTTACTATAAACACGGTCTACACACACACACACTACCCTTCCTAAAGTCTCCTTGTTCATCTGCTATCTTACTCCATCTTACTCTTAATTCTTTCAATAACAACAACTCTCCCATATACTTTGCCAGGCATACTCAACAGACTTATTCCCTTATAATTTTTGCATTCTCTTGTGTCCCCTTTGCTCTCTGCCAATCCCTAGGTACCTTACTTTCTTTCATACATTTAAATAAAAGAGCAACCACTCCAAAACTATATTCCCATATGCTTTTAACATTTCTATCTTTATCCCATCAATCCCAGCTGCTTTACTCACTTTCATTCCATCCACTGCCTCACAAACTTCCCTCCTCACACAAGACTGATTTTCAAAGTTGACTACACATGGGATAACTGGTAATGTATGTGTAAATGGATGGAATATTTGCTAGCAGATAGGAAATAGTCATTTTGAATGGCAAGTATTTACAATGAGGTGATGTTTGCAGGCTTTTATAAAAAATAAACTAAAAAAAATTAAAGGCCTTTGTTTTTTGTACACCTCCATGCTGTGGGATCTGGATAAGTTCAGCACTTTCAAACTTAACCACTCTCAGTTTCCATTATCAGAAAATTCAGATTTCACACTTTTATAGTTTAAATTTAACACCTATTTCACTAAACGTGTGAGAATTTTATTTAAAATGGTATTAGAAAAATAAATGCACATGCAAATTATTATGCAAAATAAGGGAGTATATATATATATAAATGCTGATGAAAATTACATATACTGAAATCTGCAAAGGATACCAATATTCTTATGAAATCAGCAAAGTATCAGGGTGCTGAGGATTTGCAAAATGACTGAATGCTTATGGCCCAAAGAATGTCCTGGTGTTTTTTAAAATGGCAAAGTGTCACACTGTTTACAGGTCATGGAAACCATTAACAATCTACAGTAGATTATTGCTATATTCATGGGAGGTGCTAGAATACAGCAGAGTATATGAAATGGATAGTACTGTCCAGATATGTCACTTTTGAAGCTGGAAATCAGAGTGCAGATGTGATTAGAACATACCTCATTAAACAGTCAAAAGAAGTTTCACACACAAGTTAGTTCTGTAGTTATTTAACTCCAAGATATTACCTGGACTATGTTTGCAAGCCTTGTAGCCCAATTATATAAATGGTATCGTGGAAACTGAGAACATATATTCAAAAGTAAAAGACACTTATGTACTTACCAAGACATTTACTAAGAAAACATGCCATGCTAAATTACTTTTCAGTCCTGAAAAAGCCATGCATAGCAATACATTTCCTTAGTAAATGTCTTCTTCAGTGCTTAAATGCCTTAACCTGAACTTTATAGTATCACCACACCAGCTGCATCAACATCTATTTGTACGATATCAAAAGTGACTGGCAAATTCTTTTAATCTGCGGACAGCATACTTGAGATTTGTAATGCTAAAAGTAAGGGGAGTCAGAATATTGTACACATTCAAGATTATCAGCAGCTGCTGCATAGTCTTCTCTCAAGATTTTCAGGTTTTACAACTAACAGTGCAGTATTCCAGAACATGGCAACATTAAATATACTAGCTACCCTATAGCATATCTAAATTTATTTTAATCTTTAAATGTTGTTGGGGCCATCATGTGAACATTAGATCTATAAAAACCATATGCTTACTTTTCCTTGGGTTCACCACATTTAATAAAAGTGGTAAGAGGTAAATCTCAGATTAGGGTTAGGTGGGTTATGTTAGGCAGTTAATTCTTCCATGCTGGGACAACAGCACTTGCCGCTACTTCCACAGTACTGGTGGTACTTCCATTAATTTAAGAATAAAGGGAGCAGCAGAAGCCCTAATGGCTCATGCAAGATATTTACTACGATGCACCAAGTCAGTGACATTTAATACCACTTGTCTCTCAACAAACTGCCTTTGACATCTGGTTACCACTACTACTACTGTACATCTAATTACAATTTTAAATTGGGAACGTTTTATAAAATACTGTTATACCCAAATGCCAACCAGTGACCACAACTGTTTGAACATATATACTGGACAAATCCAATGCTATTATCTAACTATATAAACGGTCTATGCAAGAGATCAGCTTTAATGCAAAATAAGCATAAATTATTAGAGGTTAAGGAAGGCAGACAACCGAGCTTACTGCATCACTTATTATGAAAATACAATCTACCACAGAATAACCATCACAGACGTAGCTACGAGGCATGGCAATCCCAGAAGCAGCCACAGTGAACAACTCACAAAGTATTCCTGACATCCCCGGGTCTCCAGATGATGAAGGGGATGAAGAGCACAGAGCACAGCATCACCATAGCGTAATAGATGAAGAACTTAAGGTACAGCCTGAAGCGATGGCTGAACTCGTAGACGAAGGGCATGATCATGACGGCAGCGATCAGCACGTTGGTGTAGTCACACGCCAACATCCTGTACAGTTGATCCTGACCGGACGAAACTAACAACTTCGTGAGACTTCTGCCTGTCTGCCTGTCAATGCCAGTCATAGATACTGGAGAGCAACATACCAAGCAACAGCTGGGGAAAAAAAGGGAATCGCTGTCTGCTTTAGAACCTCCTTAAAAGCATTTAATCTTACATTATAAAAGAATTCAACACTACCTAATCCGTAAGCTTCGATTCTACAAAAGTATAAGCAAGTGTTACCAGTGTATCAATTTTATTTGATCTTAAAGATAGTGACTAATGCAACGTGGGAAAACAATAAGAGATAAGATTACTCTAATCTCAGAATATTAAAGGTCAGCAACTAAAAATACATTCACATCATGATGCGGAATATATAAAGACCTTTTTTTGAATAATATGTAAATATAACAACTTAACTGTTCAGTTTTAACTGTTAAGTTGTTTAGAATTTAGGATGAACTATTTGGAAAGTAATAAAAAACTGCGATTCATTCAACACATGATCATCTAAAAGTCCATGTCATACATAATAATAATATCTTTATATCTACATGTACAAGGTATACAGGCCTAGCTAACATAGAAAGCCGCATGTTATGCATTCCGGATAAATTAGGTCAGTTTTGTCCCAGGTTGTGACCCACACCAGTCGACTAACACCCAGGTACCCATTTTGCTGATGGGTGAACATGGGCAACAGGTCTAAGGAAACACGCTCAATGTTTCTACCCTTCCCGGGAATCGAACCCGGACTCAGTGTGTGAAGCGAGAGGTTTTGCCACGGGGCACCGTATATACATGCATACATAATACACATAATACAGTTGCTCTTTGCTGATGACACTGTGCTCTTGGGAGATTCTGAAGAGAAGTTGCAGAGATTGGTGGATGAATTTGGTAGGGTGTGCAAAAGAAGAAAATTAAAAGTGAATACAGGAAAGAGTAAGGTTATGAGGATAACAAAAATATTAGGTGATGAAAGATTGGATATCAGATTGGAGGGAGAGAGCATGGAGGAGGTGAATGTATTCAGATATTTGGGAGTGGACGTGTCAGCGGATGGGTCTATGAAAGATGAGGTGAATCATAGAATTGATGAGGGGAAAAGGATGAGTGGTGCACTTAGGAGTCTGTGGAGACAAAGAACTTTGTCCTTGGAGGCAAAGAGGGGAATGTATGAGAGTATAGTTTTACCAACACTCTTATATAGGTGTGAAGCATGGGTGATGAATGTTGCAGCGAGGAGAAGGCTGGAGGCAGTGGAGATGTCATGTCTGAGGGCAATGTGTGGTGTGAATATAATGCAGAGAATTCGTAGTTTGGAAGTTAGGAGGAGGTGCGGGATTACCAAAACTGTTGTCCAGAGGGCTGAGGAAGGGTTGTTGAGGTGGTTCGGACATGTAGAGAGAATGGAGCGAAACAAAATGACTTCAAGAGTGTATCAGTCTGTAGTGGAAGGAAGGCGGGGTAGGGGTCGGCCTAGGAAAGGTTGGAGGGAGGGGGTAAAGGAGGTTTTGTGTGCGAGGGGCTTGGACTTCCAGCAGGCATGCGTGAGCGTGTTTGATAGGAGTGAATGGAGACGAATGGTTTTTAATACTTGACGTGCTGTTGGAGTGTGAGCAAAGTAACATTTATGAAGGGGTTCAGGGAAACCGGCAGGCCGGACTTGAGTCCTGGAGATGGGAAGTACAGTGCCTGCACTCTGAAGGAGGGGTGTTAATGTTGCAGTTTAAAAACTGTAGTGTAAAGCACCCTTCTGGCAAGACAGTGATGGAGTGAATGATGGTGAAAGTTTTTCTTTTTCGGGCCACCCTGCCTTGGTGGGAATCGGCCAGTGTGATAATAATAATAATAACATAATACACACACACACACACATATATATATAAATATATATATATATATATATATATATATATATCTATATATATATATATATATATATCTATATATATATATAGATATATATATTTACAATACCTCTACAGGGTGATTCAAAAAGATGGACCCACCCGGTATGGCCTCATGATTAAACGTCGCCAGATAGTCGGATGAGGGATCACAAAGTCCACTTCTCGAAAGCGCTTGGAATTTCACTATTTGAACTCATTTAAAATTAAGTCCTTTCTAAAATTTTCTCTTACACTTTTAAAGATATATATTTTTTTAATTTATGTTAATGTAAAAATTAATAATTTCGTACCAAAAGAAACAACCACAGGGGAGTGAATGATAGCTCTAAGCCTTTCGCCCCTCAAGGAAGGTTCCTTGATGTTGGTGAGGGGCTCTTGATTTAGGGAATTGGATCTGTGCTCCAGTTCCCCGAATTAAGCCTGAATGCCTTCCACATCCCCCCCCCCCAGGCGCTGTATAATCCTCCGGGTTTAGCGCTTCCCCCTTGATTATAATAATAATCTAGGCCTTTCGCGTTGCAACACATCAGGAATTTGTAATGTTGCAGAAGAGAGGAGAAGGTCCAAGTAAATAAGGTCACAGGGAGCGCCATTGCTGGAGTAACACATGAAGGATGTGCCCAGGTATCGGTATTTGTGGGTATCGGCCATTTTCATGTATCGGTATTGGTTAAAAAACAGGCGATACCAGCCGATACTTTTAAAATATTATTATTACATGCGTGCTTGAAAATATCAACATTAATACTCTACCTCACGATTGTGAGGGTTGCTCATACACACACAGCCAGGAGCTGTGACTCGACCCCTGCAATCACATACAGGGAGTATATAGGTGAGTACACACATACACCTGGTCAAGCACGTCAAGAAATTAGAGAAAGTACAAAAGTTCTCAACAAGATTAGTCCTACGGGGAGAGGTTAAGGGAACTCAACCTAACGACACTGGAGGAGAGGAGTAATAGGAGGACATGATAACTACGTATAAAATACTGAGAGGAATTGGGAGGTTGACAGGGTCAG
The DNA here is from genome assembly GCF_038502225.1 of Cherax quadricarinatus. Taxonomy (NCBI): domain Eukaryota; kingdom Metazoa; phylum Arthropoda; class Malacostraca; order Decapoda; family Parastacidae; genus Cherax; species Cherax quadricarinatus. The sequence continues at coordinate 23,216,604 of NC_091320.1, read as the reverse complement.
AATGTTTCAGAGATGAGATACAGGAACAAGGGGTCACAACTGAAGCTGAAAACTCAGATGAATCATAGGGATATTAGGAAGTATTTCCTCAGCTTTAGAGTTGTCAGAAAAAGGAACAATCTGTAGGGTGAAGTAGCAAAGGCAGGATTCATATATGGCTTTAAGAAGTACGATAAAGTTCTTGAAACCTTATCGTACCTGACGTCTGTCAGAAAGGTAGGATGTTATGTAAACAAGAGCATGGCTTCTGATTCCACAATATTCTAGCTTCACTAGCAAGGCCCATTGGATATTCATTAGTTTCTGGAGCAGAATAGAAAGACTTTAGCATCCTCAGGATAGAATCATTAGTAGTTTTCCCAGGCCAGAAACTAGATTGGCAAGAGTTCAGGTATGCCAACGCTTCACCCATATTTTCGTTAATATATAATATTTTAAACATTTTTAACAGTAGTGGCAAATTACGGATTGGTCTATAGTGTTGATTTCAAGCGTGTCTCCAGCTTTATGTATTGGTTCGGTTACACGAAAAACCTTACTTATATTAGAGAAACTTATGGTTTAAACAGATTTATTCAACAGAGTTGCACTAATAGGTTATAACACATGGGCAGCTTTCTCATATATGAATGGTGGCATACTCCCTAAAGTTACCAGATTTGTTTTTAAGTGAGTAATACTGAAGTTACCCCAGTAACATCAGTATTAAAGAAAGGAACCTTGGCAGCTGTTTCTGGCTGTATAATTTAAAAATAATGGTTGCAATTATAACCATAATTTTTAAAGGGGTGGACCGGTAAGCCAGCTGAAAGTCTCGGTCAGATGACCAAAAGTTCCAGATGCGCGTCATCACATGACTGAGACTCACGTCAGGAAACACTTGTCCTGTTTCCTGACAAACCTTACCTAACCTAACTTCCCCTGTGATCTAATCTACAGTTATAAATGGCTGTATACCCAGGTAACTTGTAGATGTTTATTATTTTAAGTTTATGCCAGGGTTAATTTAGTCTATTGCTTCTCCAGTAAAGATCATTTACATTTGATTTAATTTGTATATTAGGAATATATGCAGCTTAGGCGGCTAGTACAATTCTTTGGATAAAAAGTAATATTGAAAACCGTCACTACCGTTTATCTGTCCTTCCTCACTATCAAAGAATCCCTGAAACATCCAAGCGGACATCAACCAAAAACTAATGTGAAAGACCTGGGAGTGATAATGTCAGAGAATCTCAAATTTCAAAGATCTCAGCAATGCATTTACCATATCTGCTAGGAAAATTATAGGATGTATAAAGTTAACTTTCAAAACTAAGGATGCCAAGCCCATGATGATTCTCTTCAAATCGCTTGTTTTCTCTAGGCTGGAATATTCCTGTACACTAACGGCTCCATGAAGTCCCTTGATTTGTACTCCCTGGAATGTAGGCGAGAAAGATACATGATAATATACAAATGGAAAATCCTAGAGGGACCAGTCTCAAATCTGCACGCGAAAATTATTTCCTATGAAAGCTAAAGACTCGGCAGGAGATGCAACATCTGAAAAGTAGGGGCACCACGAGTACACCAAGAAAGAACACAATAAGTGTCAAGGGCTCAATATTGTTCAACTGCCTCCCAGCATACATAGAAGGGATTACCAATAGATCCCTTGGTTGTCTTCAAGAAACAGTTGGACAGATACCTGAAGTCAGTACCTGACCAGCAGGGCTGTGGTCCATATGTCGGTTTACGTGCAGCCAGCAGTAACAGCCTGGTTGATCAGGTTCTAATCTATAATAGCAGTGTTCATGCGTGTATCCAAGTGGGGATCAATGATAAGGCTTCGGAAGCTTGTTGCTTTATTTGGGTTCTTCTAAATAGGCAGTGTGTTATGGCAGCTCAGGCCCAGGGGCCCATGCCTGCGAAAGAGTGAATAGCTTGTTGTCTCTAGGTTGGTCGCTAGGTTGAAAGCGATACAGCATATCGTGGGCTAAGCTTGGTAGGCGTAGCCCACTAGATGTCAGCACTGGTGACGCAAAATATAAAGGAAGGCACAATGCGAAATATAAACCACAATGGGGCATACAAATCCACCTATGGAAAATACTGTATATATATTTTCCAGAAATTCAGTATTTATATGTAAATAGATGGCCATACTGTATTTAATAATATTTATGTCATAGAAAACGGAAAGCCTGCGTCTGCGCAGACGGGACTCGCCATCTTGGTTTTGAATTGGATACAACGTTAATATAATGGGAAGAATTTTTCGTGCTCTAGAGGTTAAAATTGGATTGACACCTCTCAAATAGGAGGCGAAATTGTTGGATGTGCATTCCTGCATAACTTGAGATATCAGACGACTGGACAAGACAGCTCCAGGAACCTCAGATAAGCTCTCTAGATTTGTGTGTAATTCTGGCCAGCATTATTTTCATAGATTTAGTTAGAGTGAGGTTTTCTGAGTATGATACACATTAATCTCCAGTCAAATTGGTGAGTGATATTCAGATATATTTTCCTTCTGTTATGTAATTGTGTATATATATAACCATTTATTATTTTTAATATACAGTCCACAAAATTTATATATTTACCAGTATTCCTGGTTATACATATTTCATTGGTAATTAATAGGTCCAGAGCAACTTGTGGATATGACAGTGGTAGGTATCGAAGGGGGACATTTTTTGCGACCTAGGTGTCCCAAATTCCTACTTGTCTAACTGATAAATAATAATTATCTTTGTTCATTTACTGTTATGTATATAATGATACACTCAGCTAAATGCAATTTTCCACATTTAATTTGCCCGTTGGTCCTTCTTGAACCGGAGGTAATTAGTGAAGTCATTAATTAATTAATGGATGTTAAGTTCACAAATTTATTTAATGTGTAGTGGATTATAATTATTACAATATTAATTTTGATAAGTCAAGTCTGGCTAAGTTTATATTAATTTGTATAATACTAATTTGATAAGACAATTCTGGCCAAGATTTATATCAATGTATGTGTAATTGATAAGACAAGTGTTGCTAATTATATTAATGTGTATAATATTAATTTTGCTATGCCAAATTCTGGCAAGGATTTATATTAATTTGTATAATAATTTTGATAAGCCAAGACTGGCTAAAGGTTTGTATTAATGTACATTTAAAATTTATATATAAATTTCTTACATGTGTAATTGCTAAGCTCAAGTGTAGCTAACATTATTAATGTGTATTTAAAATTTATATTACAATTTTTTACATGTAATTGCTAAGCTCAAGTAGCTAGAATTTATTTAAAGGTAAGTTGTACTATTTACCTTTATAAAGTGCATAATTTAGTACATAATCAGTGTTATTAAGTTGAATTTAATACATTGCATCATGGCTGAAAATGAGGAAATTAATATAGAAGACAAACATATGGAATATAGAGTAAAGAAAGCATCAATACAGGCTAGAAAAGTTCATGTAACCAAGGCATATAATAAGTGCTTGGAATTAATGAATCAAGAAACTGTGAATTCTGATGATTTAAAATTGTATTTAGATGCTTTAGGGAATAGATATGATTCATACAAATTATATTACAACAAATATGAAGGAGATTTATTAGTAAACTGTGTAGATGAGACTGAAATAGATCTCATGATTAATCAGTATTATGAATTAAAGGAAAAGATTCTTTCTTGTAAAAGTTAGGCCTTGAATAAATTAAAATGTGTAAACCAGGCAGTTGGTCAGTCTGCTCCAACAAATAATATGTCTTTGCCAAAACTCCCAGAATTGTGTTTGCCTGTGTTTAATCCTGGAGAAAATTGGGAGGAATTTTGGTCAATTTTTAAGGCAGCTGTGCATGACAGGAGTGACCTAGCCTGTGTAACTACATTATTTTACCTCAAATGACAGGTAAGAGGAGATGCTCACATACTCATACAAGCCTTTCCCAATGAAAATGACTCTTACAAGGACGCAGTTGACTTGTTGAAGGTCACTTATGGTAATATAGAACAAAGTAGGTTGGATCTAGTGAATATCATTGTTAATTTAAAATCCCCAGATCACACTTACAAAGGTTTACAGCAGTTTAGAGTTAAACTGGAGAGCACTCTCAAAACTTTAAGTAATAAATATAATCTGAAGGATTCAGACTGGTTATTGAGTGCCATGGTACAGAATAAATTAAGCTGTAAAACACTTGAATGACTCTCGAATAAATATCACAAGGGTTATTTTGGTCTGGAGGAAATAAGACTATGTCTACAAGAATTAATTGTGCAGTTGCAGACCAGCCAACTAACTCATTTTAAAGATGCAACACATAATAACTCTGAGGTATCTGTCAAGTTTCACAAAGGGAAAAATTATCCCAATGTTAATAATCAAAATTCATTTCCTAAAAGGAGTTACATAGGGGCATATCAAAGAGCAGGAATCAGAAATAATGATTCTCCACAAGGTAAGAAGAATAAGTACCCTCCTAAGAGTAGCCCAGTTAATAAGAAACCAGTCAAAGAAAGGAGAGATTGTCTTTTCTGCAAGGGTACTCATTTTTCTAAGAATTGCAATGCATACAATTCATGGAATGATAAAGTTGAAAGATTGGAGGAACTTGACAGATGTATCAGGTGTTTAGGTAATCACAATGTAAAGGATTGTTATGCCAAATTAAACTTCTGTTATCAATGTCACAAAGGAAGACACCATATAGTCATGTGTAAAGGTCTATATGATAATGTTGATAATGATAATGTTGACAATCCTGACACAACAGTAGCTAATGTAAAAATTGCTGCTAATGTTAATAATGATGGTTTTGCTGAAGTAGCCTTACCTGTGTTACAGGTAAAAAATGATGATAAAAGGCATAAATCAAAAAATGTAACTGCATTATTGGACCAGGGATCCCAGCGTACTTTCATAAAACGTAAATGTCTTGATGGTATGAAAGTACAGATGGGAGATCCCACAACTTTAAAATTATCTGGTTTTCTCTCGGATAAAAGGTCTCAATTGTATGGCACTGTTTATGTAACTGTCAGGTTGGGCAATGAGAAAAAACGTGTTAATGCAGTAATTGTAGATAGACTTCCAGAGAAAATATCTACAGTAGGGCTTAGTAAAGCTACAGAAAGACTTTCACATAATGTAAATTTAGCACCTTCTGGTGTAAGTGATGATTCTGTAGGCCCAATAAATATTTTGATAGGTAGTGACTATTATGCCTCCTTTGTAAAGGGTATGGTAAAGAAATGTGGTGTCACCCTTTTGAAGACTGCTGGAGGCCATGTAATTTATGGTAGGATTCCTCGTAATAATAATTCATGACTAGAGGAAACTACAGATACCATAACTGTGTGTCTTACTCATGAAGTCGTGCCCCAGTATAATTCTTTCATAGAGGATTGTGTTGAGACAGTGCATAAATTGTGGGAATTAGCATTGGAATAAATGTAAATGAAGAAAGTCCAGACGATTCTTTAACTCAAGAACAATACCTGAGAGATGTAAAATTTGAATCTGGACAATACTGGGTACGACTTCCGTGGAGACTGAACCATCCAGAATTGCCCACTAATTACAGAATGGCATATGGACAATTAAAGGCTCAGCTCTGCGAACTGAGTAAGACACCAGAATTGTTAACTGCCTATAATGATATAATTGGTGAGCAGTTAATTAATAAATTAATAGAAGAGGTACCTCCTGAGCAAGCCAAAATTTATGGTCACTATTTGCCACATCACGGAGTGAAGAAGGATTCTAAGACCAATCCTTTGAGGATTGTGTTTAATTGTAGTGCCAGGAGTAGCAAAAATGTACCTAGTTTAAATGACTGTTTGATGACAGGTCCGTCGTTGACGGAAAAATTAGGAGATATCTTATTAAATTTCAGGATGAAAAATTATGCCTTTACGGCTGACATAAGTAAAGGTTTCCTAAGAGTGGGTTTACAAGAAGCTGACCGGGATTGTACCCGCTTCTTATGGCCTGAGAATCCTAGTGACCCACTTAGCCCTCTGAAGACCTTTCGCTTTAGGAGCGTATTATTTGGTGCTACATCCAGTTCGTTCCTACTTCAAGCGACGATAAATGCACACCTTAATGTACAGGAAGTCCACTGAGTAAAGTAATGAGCAAACAATTTTATGTGGACAATTTCCTGGGTGTGACGTCAACTGAAGAGGAACTGTTAATGACTTATGGAGAGGCTAATAAAATAATGCAAAGTGCAAATATGCCTCTGAGAGAATGGAATAGTAATTCGTCCAAATTGAAGGACAAAGTAAGTAAAGATTACCCTGGAGATGAAGTGCCAAAATGTAGTAATGTATTGGGTTTAAATTGGGATACTGAGAGAGATTTGTTAATGTTAAAACCTAATAATTACAGTATGCCCAATAAATTAACTAAGAGAGTTTTGCTTGCTGAAGTTTCCAAATGTTTTGATCCACTAGGTTTAGTGTCACCCCTTACTATAAGAGGGAAATTATTAATTCAGGAAGCATGGAAACTTAAATGTGCTTGGGATGAAATTCTACCTGAGGAATTCATTAACAGGTGGGATGAATTAATTGGTGATTATGAAAAAATTCCAATGTTGGAGTTCCCACGCCAGGTGGCCAATCGAAATGGGAAAAATGTACTCCACATTTTTTGTGATGCTTCAAAATTGGCATATGGAGCAGTTGCTTATCTTCAATGTAATAGTGTTATTTCTCTTGTTATGTCTAAGGCTAAAGTGTCCAATTAAATCACATACCTTACCTCAGTTGGAATTAACAGCCATTTATGTAGGTGTCAAATTAGCTAATTATATATGAAATAAGTTGCAGGAGATAAATATTAGCGACACTGTAATTTGGTCTGATAATGAGGTATCCTTACAATGGATTCGTAATGGAAATAGTAAAATTGTGTACGTACAAAACAGAGTTGCTGAAATTAATCAGATGCAAGAGAAGTATAATAGTTTGGGTCAGCATATGTTAACATTTAATCATATACCTGGTGAGGAGAATCCAGCTGATTTCTTGTCTCGAGGTTTACCTTATGCTAAATTTGTAAATGCTGTATCATGGTTTAAAGGACCGAGCTGGTTGGTAAATAAAGCTAATTGGCCTGTAAAAAAGGCGTATATTGCTCCTGTTGAAATTACTGTGACCACCGCTCCAATAGTTTGTCCTTCCTTAGCCATTGATATAAATAGGTATTCTTCTTTACCCAAACTAATCAATGTAACTAAATTGGTGTTTAAATTTCTAAACAAGATGAATATTTCATATAAGTTTTCACATCCTCTTGAATATTGGATAAAGAGGGTACAAGAAGAAATCTATGGAAATGAGATTAAATTGGTGATGGAAAGAAAAATTGTGAAAGGTTCTATAATAGAGAAATTGGGGCTGTATTTATAGAACAATATAATTAGGTGCAGAGGTAGGTTACAAAATGCTTAATTGGGTGATTATGCTAAACACCCTATCTTACTGCCCAAAACTCATCATCTAATAAATTTAATTGTTCTAAATGCCCATAAAAATGTAATGCATGGTGGGGTACAAGATACCTTAAATTGTATTAGGGAAACTTTCTGGATTCCACAAGGACGGCAGAGTGTAAAAAGGGTGACTAAATCTTGTGTAATATGTCGCCGTGTGGATGCCAGATCCTATATGTACCCAGGTCCTCCACCATTGCCAAAGGAGCGTGTACAATTAGTGAAATCATTTGATGTAACAGGTGTAGACTATAGTGGTCCAATAATTTTAACAGGTACGTCAAATGGTGTTCCACTGAAAGTGTATGTTTTTTGTTCACCTGTACTGCTACTAGGGCAGTTCATTTAGAAGTGGCACAGGACTTGTCTGCAGAACAGTTTATACAGCTGTTTCGAAAATTTGCAGCTAGGAGATCCTGTCCGAGGTTGATGATTTTGGATAATGCCACAAATTTTGTAGCAGGTGCTCAACACTTGATAGAATTAAATAATAGTAACGATGTTCAATCTCTGTTAACCCAGCGAGGGTGTACCTGGAAATTTATTACTCCTAGAGCCCCTTGGCAGGGGGGGCTGTACGAAAGACTGATAGGCACAGTGAAGAGGTGTCTCCGCAAAGTACTACACCGGAAGAGAATTAATTTGGAAGAATTCCATGCAGTGCTAGTGGAGGCAGAAAATCGTATAAATAATAGGCCTCTCTCGTACATAAGTGATACACCTGATGCAGATGTATTAACACCTTCTCATGTAATATGTTGAAGGAAATTGGAAGCTGCCCCTGTCTATAGAGATAATCCGGAAGAAAGTGATGAAGATTACAATGATGCGGCAGTGTTGTGTAATAAATTTAAAATGTTAAATAAAGTAATTGATCATTGGTCTAATGTGTGGCGTAAGGAATATCTTCTTACACTACGTGAACACTTTTATGGTGTGACAGAGGCAGTAAATCGACAGACCATTCAACCAGGTGACATTGTGTTAATTGACACTGAACAACATCGAACATTGTGGCCTCTGGGCAAAGTATTGACATTGTACCCAGATGCACAAGGTGTTGTCAGGAATGTCAAAGTGTTGTGTCGTGGCCAGGAAAGTTTACGCACAATTAATAAATTGATTCCCTTGGAGTTAGGTGTTCAATCAAACGTAAATGAAAATCTGAGGGAAAGTGACACGAGTGATATGGAAGATAACGCTGACCAAGTGATGCCGGAAAATGAAATTTTAGTAAGACCTAGGAGAACAGCCACTCAAGCCAGAACTGGCTGGAATCATCTCCTAAAGGAAGGAGTAATTTGAGTCGTTTAGCAACGAACTCCGGCCGGCCGCAGTATGGAAAATACTGTATATATTTTCCAGAAATTCAGTATTTATATGTAAATAGATGGCCATACTGTATTTAATAATATTTATGTCATAGAAAACGGAAAGCCTGAGTCTGCGCAGACGGGACTCGCCATCTTGGTTTTCTTGGTTTTGAATTGGATACAACGTTAATATAATGGGAAGAATTTTTCGTGCTCTAGAGGTTAAAATTGGGTTGACACCTCTCAAATAGGAGGCGAAATTGTTGGATGTGCATTCCTGCATAACTTGAGATATCAGACGACTGGACAAGACAGCTCCAGGAACCTCAGATAAGCTCTCTAGATTTGTGTGTAATTCTGGCCAGCATTATTTTCATAGATTTAGTTAGAGTGAGGTTTTCTGAGTATGATACACATTAATCTCCAGTCAAATTGGTGAGTGATATTCAGATATATTTTCCTTCTGTTATGTAATTGTGTATATATATAACCATTTATTATTTTTAATATACAGTCCACAAAATTTATATATTTACCAGTATTCCTGGTTATACATATTTCATTGGTAATTAATAGGTCCAGAGCAACTTGTGGATATGACAGTGGTAGGTATCGAAGGGGGACATTTTTTGCGACCTAGGTGTCCCAAATTCCTACTTGTCTAACTGATAAATAATAATTATCTTTGTTCATTTACTGTTATGTATATAATGATACATTCAGCTAAATGCAATTTTCCACACCACCAAAAGGCCTGGTCACTAACATGCAGGGCATTGAAAAATATATGTATTAATTAAAAATGCTCCATATGTAATGCCAGTTTACGGGATTTGTTCTGAAACCAGATGCATATTAGTCATGAAGAGTAGCCAGGACAGGACAGGAATAGCTGAGGTGTGTTTTTGAGTCAGTACGAGAACAGCGGTGGCTGGAGAAAGACGTCATGGTTTGGTGTTTGTGTGAGTAGGTGTGGAAATTTATTTGGTCTCCCCAAAAAATCCAAGGATGGATACACTATATATAAGCTTTAAGAGCCTTCAACATCCACCCAAACAAACACGAGATGGCGGAGGCAGAGAGTTTGTACATAGTTTAATATGTTTATTATGCACCCCATACCCATCCTGTGGGCGGTAGTCAAAAGATTACAGAGGTACATAATTGGTCCAGGGACTGGACTCCAAAGTTTTGATAGCTGAGCAAGTTACAGAGGTAATGAACTCACAATTTACAAAGGTAATGAACTCACAATTTACAAAGGTAATGAACTCACAATTTACAAAGGTAATGAACTCCAGGTAAGTCTGGTCACAATCATGACAAGTTACAAAGGTATTTACAGATTACAGAGGTACGTAATGGGTCCAGGGACTGGGCCCCCAAAGTTGGGGTGAGGTTTTCTGAGTATGATACACATTAATCTCCAGTCAAATTGGTGAGTGATATTCAGATATATTTTCCTTCTGTTATGTAATTGTGTATATATATAACCATTTATTATTTTTAATATACAGTCCACAAAATTTATATATTTACCAGTATTCCTGGTTATACATACATACTGATTGATAAATTTACCCATCAAGGAAGGTTTATACAGTTAGTAACTAATATTAGAATTAGTGAGGTAACGTTAGATAATACTAACGTAGCCTTAGACGTTAACATAGGTAGGCTCAGGTCTTAATATAGGCGAATATTAGGTTATATTAGCTAAGGTGAATTGACAACCCCACGCTTGAATGGAAGCGGGAGTGGGTCAGAGAGACGCTGGCACCTCCTATTTGACGAGACACCATGGTGACAACAGGTGCCAGGAGCTACAACTCGGTACCCCCACGTGTCTACAAAATATTTGGTCTGTGGAAAAAATAATTGAGGCTTCCCGAAGTACTGTGGATATTCGTCTCTATCCAGGCCCCTCCGCAGTAAGACAATACTTTTTTGAACTGTGGGTTATTAGCAGGCAGATGACTGCAGACGTTTATGGGCATCTCCTCTTAAGTATTACTCTAGAAGCATAAATATTGCTTAGGGAATACCCATTGAACTCAGGGATCTTAATGTGCAGGCAGGGATACTAATACCATCTGAATACTTGCAGAAATAAGTCCTTCACTGCACATGGTGTTTTGAAGAGAGGGACCAGAGGAATCTAGGTTGCTTGGGTGGAATCGGGGAATTTCTAGTAGAATATGCTCCACCACCAAGTAAGTCAGTCCTTGGTTCGTGTATGTAGTTAGGAATTTCTTGCAAGATCAGTTGCATATGAAAATGTGTCCAGAAGCCACTTGCGAGACTGAAACGACTAATGTCAGGGTGTCTGTGTCAACAGTACTTGCTAGGGTGAGCATGTCACAAGGAGGCAGTCCATACACAATTTCCACTGTAAGGATGGTGAGTTTGAGTAAGTCTAGGTCATAGGTTATTTTATTGGTTTTGTTCTCATGTTTATCTGTAAGGCCCTAGTATGAGGAGAGGCCTGTTTAAGTTTTGGGAGAGTACTCGTGTAGTGTTTTGCCTGCAGGCACACTAGTAGCAGTGTGTTAGTGAGCTAATGCGTGTACTGGGTAAAGGTGTACTGGTGTTTGGTGATTTTTTTTGTGGTGGGAAGGTTGTATGTTGTATATGTAAGTCTACTATTAATATAGTTATATTTCTGTAAGTTTAGTTTTCGTGTTCTTCCTTATAATGATGTAAGTATTGATCATTTAATTAACGCTTAAATGTGAAGGAACAAGCTTGGCCCTAGGTTTACCTGGAGAGGGTTTCGGGGGTCAACGCCCCCGCGGCTCGGTCTGAGACCAGGCCTCATGGTGAATCAGGGTCTGATCAACCAGGCTGTTACTGCCGGCCGCACGCAAATTGACGTACGAACAACAGCCCGGTTGGTCAGGTACTGACTTTAGGTGTCTGTCCAGTGCCTTCTTGAAGACAGCCAGGGGTCTATTGGTAATCCCCCTTATGTATGCTGGGAGGCAATTGAACAGTCTTGGGCCCCAGACACTTATTTTTTTGTCTCTCAGTGTACTCGTGGCGCCCCAGCTTTTCATCGGGGGAATGTTGCATCTCCTGCTGAGTCTTCTGCTTTCATAGAGAGTGATTTTCGTGTGCAGGTTTAGTACCAATTCCTCCAGGACCTTCAAGTGTATATTATCATGAATCTCTCTCGCCTGCGTTCCAGGGAATACAGGTAAAGGACCTTCAACCGTTCCCAGTAATTTAGTTTGCTTATCATACTTATGTGTGCCGTGAAAGTTCTTTGTACGCTCTCCAGGTCTACAATGTCGCTCTTACGTGCTAGAACTTTAATTTATGCCATCAATCCTATACGATACATCCCTCTAGCGCCTGGAACCAATCTTGGGCGGAAAACATTATATACTGAGTCAAAAAAGGAGAATTAGTGTGCACTACCTAACAGAGTTTACTGCCAGAGGGGAATCATAGGCCTGTGTTCCGTGTGCAAAATAATAATAATAGAACTTTTCTTTGTCAGAGGAAAGAAAGTCTCCCTGATAACATTGTGTATACATAGTGTATAGTGTATACTACAGTGGCTCCCTAGTATATAGATGATAAAGGCTAAAGTGTCATTTGAAAACAGGTGAATTTGTAAATGAAGTGATAAGCCTATAATAGAGGCAGGTGCCAGAAGTCGCCAGAAACTTACCACACTGGTCAGCTGTTTTAATAATCTTCCTGGCCTGCTAGTGTACTCGCATATAATCTAGTGATACCAGTGAATAGCAGAATACAGTGTTGTAGTAGCAACTAACCAGTATTATAATGGTACTTAGTGGAGTGGAGTGACTTTCATTAGTTTCTTTTTTCTTGAAATACCAGACGTATACTGTGAATTTCATATAACCTGTAGTTACCAGCGGTCGCAATATACACAACGAGAAGCAATTATTACTACAGAAAAAGCGTCCTTCCTCCAAAATTTCCACCAGTCAACTATAGTGATAATATAGCATTTATTGTGGTGGAGACGAAAAAAAAAAACTAGAAAAGCTAGATACAGCGATTGATAAACAAGGGTTGAGGCTCGACCGTTCGTCACTGTAGGAGCTGCCAGAAATCACCGGCTCTTCAACACGCAAGTTATACTTTTGTATCAATCAAATCACATATTACTCGGGTAGATAATTTCAAGTAGATCCTTCATGTGTTAGCCCAAATCACCGACTAGTATGTTTTAAATAAGTGACCCACTGATCAGATCAGATCGACTGGTCCGAACCCTCGACTGGTCCGAACCCTTGATGGTCCGAACCCTTGACTGGTTTCAAACGGTTTCGTTGGACAATAAAGCAGACTGTAAACGGATGGGGTTGTAGGTGCCCTTATCAAGCACAAACAATAAATATAAATCAGGAACGTACACGGTAAACTGTCCAATTAGTTAGAAATAGAAATACAAATAGCTAGAGCTTCATTTAAGGAGGTTATTAATAGAGTATTCAAGAGGTTGCTAGTAGAATTACAGTAAATCAACCACTCAAATCATTATGAAGCTCTGTATAGTCTGCAGTCAATCAAACAAACGGGCTTCCACATGGATAAATTGTCATTTTTGTGGAAATTGGTGTCACGCCCCTTGTGCAGATATCCAAGAACTAGCTACAAGCAGTATTAAAACAGGGAAGTATTTTTGGGTATGCCCAAATGAGGAAAATCTGTGGACTAAAATCACAAGGGTATTAAAAGAGGATAACATCAAAGCTGCTTTCATAGACAACCTGGAAGCTTTCTACAACAGATGGGAACAAAAAAAGTCTGGGCTGAATGGTACTGCCCTTGATACTGGCCATGTAGTCAGAAACTGTAAGGCTGGAGGTGATGTCCTGGTAGTCAGTAAATGTGGGGCTGATAGTGCTGTCCTGGGAGACAGTAATGGTGAAGCTGGAGGTGCTGTCCTAGGAGACAGTAATGGTGAAGCTGGAGGTGCTGTCCTGGGAGACAGTAATGGTGAAGCTGGAGATTTTGTCCAGGTAGTCGGGAATTATACGCAGGAAGGAATACATATAAATGACCTCATAGGGGACAGGAGCCGTAGTGGGGAAACAAGTGTAGTCAAAGATAAGATAAAACCAATATTGCAAACTAGAAATACCACAGGAAATTGCAAACAAGAGGACTCCACTAGCTATAGTGAGGATATATTACTAAAAACAACTGGTGGGAGCTCCATTGTTGGTGCTAGGGAGGATAGGAATAAGACAGGGAAACATGCACCAACAGGGAATACAGTCACAGAAACCCAAGGCAAACGGAAACCAAGCCTGTGCACATACTATGCACCTGGTATCTGTAGACATGGGAAATCTGGAAAAACAGACGGGACGTGCAACTATGACCACCCTAGAAAATGCCATGCCCATATGACAACAGGAAAATGCAAACTCCCTTCCTGTAAGCTTTTTCACCCTGAAATGTGTACCTCTTCAGTACAGGAAAGACTGTGCTATAACTTAAATTGCCAGGCACACCATCTAAAGGGTACAAAAAGATACAAAACATCCAGGCCATGGGAAAACCTGGGTAGCCACAGCCACTCAAGAGGGAGAGGTTTTTTAGTGCCAGGAAGGAAAAAAAACTGGCAGGAAATGGCAGAAATCGTACACCAAATGCAGTCATTCCTGGAGTGGAACCACAGTCGATGGCCTCCACTCCAAACCAACAGATACAGATACTAATGCCGGAAAAAATATCCCCCCCCAGTACCAACAATACCACCAGTCCGATGACATTCTTCTTTGCAAATATACAGGGTCTAAAGCCAGCAACAAACAACAAAATACCTTTCATCCGTGGACTGCTTGCAGAGGCAAAGGCAATGTTCGCGGCTTTCACTGAGACCCACATGAAGGATCACTTGGACAAGGAAATATGGATCACAGGTTACAACCTATACGGATGTGACAGAGTGAACAGGCAAAAGGGGGGGGTTGGCCTGTACATTGCAGAGTCACTTGCTTGCACAGAACTGCTAAATGCCTCAAATGATGTAGTGGAAGTTTTAGCAGTAAAGGTCGAGAACCAAAACCTAGTCATTGTGGTAGTCTACAAGCCTCCGGATGCAACATCCCAGCAATTCCAGGAACAGCTGTTAAAAATTGACCACTCTCTGGAAAATCTTCCAGCTCCTGCACCCAACATCTTGCTCCTGGGGGATTTCAACGTAAGGCACCTAAAATGGAGGAATATAGCAAATAATATTGTTGCAGTAATAACACCAGGAGGCAGCTCTGATAAAAACTCACACTCACACGAGCTTTTAAATCTCTGCACAAAATTCAATTTAAACCAGCAAATAATAGAGCCTACTAGACTGGAGAATACACTAGACTTCATCTTCACTAACAATGATGATCTGATAAGAAATGTCACCATATCAAAAGCAATATACTCAGATCACAACATAATTGAGGTTCAGACATGTATGTGTGGAGCCCCAGACCGACATAATGAGACTAGTCACGAGGGAGCATTCACCAAATTCAACTTCAATAACAAAAACATAAAGTGGGACCAAGTAAACCAAGTCCTAACCGATATAAGCTGGGAAGATATACTAAGCAACACAGACCCCAACGTATGCCTAGAACAGATTAACTTGGTGGCACTCGATGTATGCACAAGGCTTATTCCTCTAAGAAAAAGGAGGAGTAGATGTAAAATAGAAAGAGACAGGCGCTCCCTTTACAGGCGACGGAAAAGAATAACAGAGCGGCTAAAAGAGGTCAATATATCTGAAATGCGTAGGGAGACACTGGTCAGAGAAATAGCAAGCATCGAACTCAAGCTAAAGTAATCTTATAGAAGTCAGGAAACGCGGGAAGAACTAAAAGCCATAAATGAAATCGAAAGAAACCCAAAGTATTTCTTCTCCTATGCCAAATCAAAGTCGAGAACAACGTCCAGTATCGGGCCCCTACTTAAACAAGATGGGTCCTACACAGATGACAGCAAGGAAATGAGTGAGCTACTCAAGTCCCAATATGACTCAGTTTTTAGCAAGCCGCTAACCAGACTGAGAGTCGAAGATCAAAACGAATTTTTTATGAGAGAGCCACAAAATTTGGTTAACACAAGCCTATCCGATGTTATCCTGACGCCAAATGACTTCGAACAGGCGATAAATGACATGCCCATGCACTCTGCCCCAGGGCCAGACTCATGGAACTCCGTGTTCATCAAGAACTGCAAGAAGCCCCTATCACGAGCCTTTTCCATCCTATGGAGAGGGAGCATGGACACGGGGGTCGTCCCACAGTTACTAAAAACAACAGACATAGCCCCACTCCACAAAGGGGGCAGGAAAGCAACAGCAAAGAACTACAGACCGATAGCACTAACATCCCATATCATAAAAATCTTTGAAAGGGTCCTAAGAGGCAAGATCACCACCCATCTAGAAACCCATCAGTTACACAATCCAGGGCAACATGGGTTTAGAACAGGTCGCTCCTGTCTGTCTCAACTATTGGATCACTACGACAAGCTCCTAAATGCACTAGAAGATAAAAAGAATGCAGATGTAATATGTACAGACTTTGCAAAATCCTTCGACAAGTGTGACCATGGCGTAATAGCGCACAAAATGCGTGCTAAAGGGATAACAGGAAAAGTCGGTCGATGGATCTATAATTTCCTCACTAACAGAACACAGAGAGTAGTCGTCAACAGAGTAAAGTCCGAGGCAGCTACGGTGAGAGCTCTGTTCCACAAGGCACAGTACTCGCTCCCATCTTGTTCCTCATCCTCATATCCGACATAGACAAGGATGTCAGCCACAGCACCGTGTCTTCCTTTGCAGATGACACCCGAATCTGTATGACAGTGTCTTCCATTGCAGACACTGCAAGGCTCCAGGCGGACATCAACCGAATCTTTCAGTGGGCTGCAGAAAACAATATGAAGTTCAAGGATGAGAAATTTCAATTACTCAGATATGGTAAACACGAGGAAATTAAATCTTCATCAGAGTACAAAACAAATTCTGGCCACAAAATAGAGCGAAACACCAACGTCAAAGACCTGGGAGTGATCATGTCGGAGGATCTCACCTTCAAGGACCATAACATTGTATCAATCGCATCTGCTAGAAAAATGACAGGATGGATAATGAGAACCTTCAAAACTAGGGAGGCCAAGCCCATGATGACACTCTTCAGGTCACTTGTTCTATCTAGGTGGAATATTGCTGCACACTAACAGCACCTTTCAAGGCAGGTGAAATTGCTGACCTAGAAAATGTACAGAGAACCTTCACGGAGTGCATAACGGAGATAAAACACCTCAATTACTGGGAGCGCTTGAGGTTCCTGAACCTGTATTCTCTGGAACGCAGGCGGGAGAGATACATGATTATATACACCTGGAAAATCCTAGAGGGACTAGTACCGAACTTGCACACGAAAATCACTCAATTCGAAAGCAAAAGACTTGGCAGACGATGCAACATCCCCCCAATGAAAAGCAGGGGTGTCACTAGCACGTTAAGAGACCATACAATAAGTGTCAGGGGCCCGAGACTGTTCAACTGCCTCCCAGCATACATAAGGGGGATTACCAACAGACCCCTGGCAGTCTTCAAGCTGGCACTGGACAAGCACCTAAAGTCGGTTCCTCACCAGCCAGGCTGTGGCTCGTACGTTGGTTTGCGTGCAGCCAGCAGCAACAGCCTGGTTGATCAGGCTCTGATCCACCAGGATGCCTGGTCACAGACCGGGCCGCGGGGGCGTTGACCCCCGGAACTCTCTCCAGGTAAACTCCAGCCTCGAAGGGGGCCGTTAGTGTACAGCAGTATTCCAGCCTAGAGAGAACAAGCGACTTGAAGAGTGTCATCATGGGCTTGGCGTCCCTAGTTTTGAAGGTTCTCTTTATCCATCCTATCATTCTCCTAGCCGATGAGGTAGATACATTGTTGTGGTCTTTGAAGGCGAGATCCTGACATTATCACTCCCAGGTCCTTCACACTTCTTTTTCGCTCTATTGTATAGTTAGAATTTGTCGCACACCCTGATACATTTTTAATTTCCTCAAGTTTTCCATATCTGAGTAGTTAAAATTTCTCCTCGTTGAACTTCATATTGTTTTCAATGGCCCATTTGAAGATTTGGTTGATGTCCGCTTGGAGTCTTGCAGTGTCTTCGATGAAGGTCATTGTCATGGCAATCCGGGTGTCATCCGCAAAGGAAGACACGGAGCTATGACTTATATCTCTGTCTATGTCAGAAATGAGGATGAGGAATAGAATGGGAGCGAGTACTGTGCCTTGTGGAACAGAGTTTTTCACCGTGGCTGCCTGGGACTTTACTCTGTTTACTATTATTCTTTGTGTTCTATTTGTCAGGAAGTTACAGATCCATCTACCAACTTTTCCCGTTATTCCTTTATCATGCATTTTGTGTGCTATTACACCATGGTCACACTTGTCGAAAGCTTTTGAAAATTCTGTGTATACTACATCTGTATTTTGTTTATCCTCTACAACATCCAGGACCTTGTCATAGTGGTTCAGGAGCTGGGACAGGCAGGAGCGACCTGCTCTAAACCCGTGTTGCCCTGGGTTGTGTAACTGATGGGTATCTAGGTGATTGGCGATCTTGCTTCTTAGAGCCCTCTCAAAGATTTTTATGATATGGGATGTTAGTGCTATCGGTCTGTAGTTCTGTGCAATTGCTTTACTGCCACCTTTGTGGAGTGAGGCTGTCTGTTGTTTTTAGTGTGTGTGGGATGACCCCAGTGTCCATGCTCCCTCTCCATAGAATAAATGCTGAAGGCATTCAGTCTATGGGGCAGAGCGCATGAGCATGTCATTTATTGCCTTTTCAGAGTCTTGTAGAGTTAGGATAATATCCGAGATTTTTGAACAGATTTTGGGTTTCATTCATAAAGAATTCATTTGGATTGTCGACCCTTAGTCTGGGCAGCGGCTCGCTGAACACTGAGTCATATTGGGACTTTAATTAATATCTCATTCATTTCTTCGCTGTCATCTGTGTATGTCCCATCCCGCCCAAGCAGGGGCCCAATACTGGATGTTGTTTTTCCCTTTGATTTGGCATAAGAGAGGAAGTATTTTTTTTAATTTCCTTTATGGCGTTTAGTTCTTCCTGTGATTCTTGTCTCCTGTAAGATTCCTTCAGCTTAAGTTCGGTATTTGCAATTTCACTGACCAGTGCCTCCCTTCATATTTCAGATATATTGGCCCCTCTCAGCAGCTCTGTGACTCTTCGCCTTCGTCTGTATAGGGAGTGTCTCTCTCTTTCTAGTTTACATCTTCTCTTTCTTTTTCTTAATGGAATGTGTCTTGAGCAGATCTCAAGAACCACAGAGTTCATTTTTCCTAGGCAAATGTTCGGATCCGTGTTGTTTAGGATATCTTCCCAGCTTTTTTCATTTATGACACAGCTGACTTGATCCCGTTGTATGGTTTTCTTATTGAAATGGAATTTTGTGAAGAGAACTTCATGACTCATCACATTTTGCTGGTCAGGAGCCCTGTGCATACATGTCTGTACCTCTATTATGTTGTGATCTGAGCGTATTGTCTTTGATACAGATATATTACATATCAGATCATCATTGTTAGTGAAGATGAGGTCCAGCATATTTTCTAGTCTTGTAGACACTAATATTTACTGGTTTAAGATGAATTTGGTGCAGAGATTTAATAGTTTGTGTGTGTATGAATTTTCATCTGAGCTGCCTCCTGAGGTGATCTCTGCTAAAACATTGTTTGCTATACTCTTCCATTTTAGGTGTCTCAGGTTGAAATCTCCTAGTAGTAAGATGTTTGGGGCAGGAGTTGGGAAATTTTCCAGACAGTGGTCAATTTTCAAAAGCTGCTCCTGGAATTACTGGGAAGTTGCATCTGGAGGCTTGTATACTACCACAATAACAAGGTTTTGGTTTTCAATCTTTACCGCCAAAACTTCAACTACATCATTTGAGATGTTTAGTAGTTCTGTGCAAATGAGCGACTCTGACGTACAGGCCAACCCCCATCCCCCTTGTTGCCTGTTTAGTCTGTCGCATCTGAATAGGTTATAACCTGGGATCCATATTTCATTGTCATAATGATCCTTTATGTGGGTCTCTGTGAATGCTGCAAACATTACATTTGACTCCATGAGCAGTCCCTTGATGTAAGGAATTTTGTTGTTTTTTGACAGCTTTAGACCCTGTATGTTTGCAAAGACATATTGGTGGAATTTAGGGGGGGTTTATTTGCTGGCTCTAATATCAGTTGTTCTGGAGTGGAGGCCAATGTCCGTGCCTCTGCTCCAGAAGTGTTTTCATGTGGTGTAGGATTATTGTCATTTCTTGCCAGTCTTTTTACCCTCCTGGCCCTAAAAAACTGTCCCTGGAAGGGTTGTGGCTCCCCCCCATTTGTTTCCCATAGTCTGGCTGGTCTGTGTCTTCTTGTCTCCCTTAGATGATGTGCCTGGCAGTATGCGTTGTAGCATTTTCTTTTATGGATTGATGAGCGACACATTTCCGGGTGAAATAAGTTACAGGAGGGGAAGTTGTACTCTCCTGTTGCCATGCGGGTGCGACATTTTTTGGGGTGGTCAAAGGTGCGTGTCCCACCTGTTTTACCAGATATACCGTGCCTGCAGATACTCATGGCATAGTATTTGCATAAATTGGATTTCCGTTTGCTAGGATTCATTGTAGCTGCATTCACTGCTGGTGTATTTTTTTCTGTTTCCTCCCTATCTATCACCCCTGCATGGACATCAGTGCTTCTACCAGGTTTTGCTGGTAATGTGTCAACACTATTCCCTGAGGCATCATCCCTTTTTGTTCCATCTCCAGAAGTATCTCTATTTTGTACCTCTGAGAATTGAATAGTGTTGTCTTTACTTGTTTCATCATCATGGCCAATGCCTCCTTTTGGTTCACTGTCCTCCAGGACAACACTAGCACCCTCAGGAGCACTGTCGTCCAAGACAGCCTCATCCAAACCACTTTTCCCAGTTATCATACCATGCTGACATGTCTTTCAAGAAGGATTTTTATTAGTGTTCTTGTCTTTTAATATAGATGTAATTTCCTCAGACAGCTGTATCTCGTTTGGGCAGGCCTAAAAACATCTTTCTGCATTTATGTCAAGTGTGGTCACTGGTTTAAAATCCCTGCATATACCATGGGACCATTGCCCACAGAGATTACAAGCAATCCAGGCATGTTTTCGTCCCTTACCCTTTCTGCATACCACACAGATCTTCAAGGTGGTGGTCATCTTACAATACCCGACAACTCTCCTAGCTAGCTAGTCTATAATTTCTCGAAATATTTAGTTGTCTTTAACAGTTCTTCCGATTTGCCTGGCGAGGATAGGCTCTTATGTGGTTTACTAGTTTACATGCCCCTAGACTAAGCAGTTTGTTAACCCCTAAGAGCAAGGACATTTATTTACGTAACATACTAAAAGGCGTAACACTCATGGACCGGGCCTCGCGGGCGACGACCACCGAAACCTTCCTCCAGGTATACTCCAGGTAAACTTACATAATTTGCAGTGTAAAACTAGGGCTTTTGATTTTGTTGTAGTTATTAAAGTAATTCCATGAAATTTCGTAACTAATTTGTGATTATTTTCTCCAAGCTCTTCAGTATCATTTGTCAGATTCCTTGTTTACCAGAACCAAGCAGGTTATTTTATTTAGTTGGTGCTAATTGGGTACTGAGAAGTGATAGCAAATAATGTAATTTTATAGCATCGCCTTTTGTATATGTTATATTTGTACTTCAGTTCGTGAATCCCTTGATATAATGGTGAGTGACTGGATAAACCAACGTAGTTTGCCAAGGCCTTTGATTCCCCTTCAACCAAAATAGTTAACTCTTTTACACAACAGTCTTGGACTATTTGTATAGATTTGCTAAACTCGATTTCCTGTGGATTTAGCAATTAACTTGATTATAGCGATATTATATTTCTTATCAAATTGCACCTAAGATTAAAATATCTCACTAAGGCTGCATTTTCATATCAAGATCCCTTAAAAGTTCGTCTGGGGGTCTGCAGATTACACGTAAGATTAACGTTTCATTCCCCTCGAGAAACTACAACCAAACAAATTTGCTGTCTGTCCCTTCCACCTTTACATCGCATCTGATGCAGCAGCTTATAGTCTTCTTAACATACATAGCAAGTCTGCATCTTTTCCTGTTGTCTCTATCAGTGTGGGATAATTTATACTCCCTGTATGTGATATTCAGCAGGCATGTCTCTGCCTTTCAGATTGAACCAGGTTTCAGTTTTTGCGACAATGTTCCCTCTACATGCTTTAGTTTGTCTATTTCGTTTCCTGCTCTCCGCTATTTGTTTGAAATTGAAATTGAAATGTTTATTTCTCTGTGATGATTACAACGTAGGGTATACAATAATTACAATGTGTGGTTTATATACAAAATATTAATTACAAAGAAGGTCACTGGCATGCCTAGGCATTTCGGGCAGACTAATACTAATTCTTACTTTATATTGACACAGGTTATGGACCAAACATTTAAGAATATTACAATTTGTAAATTTAGTAATGAGGATGGTTCTATCTTGACATGATACACAGTTTCTATTAAAGCTCCTACACTGGAGTATCTCAGGCAAACTTATGACTAGCTTAAGAATTAATAGGCAATAGCTATTTTCGAAATTCTATGTTTACAGTTATTTGGGTGAGTGTGAGTGTAAATTAGGGGGAATCACAGATATCGAAAGCATTGGGTGAGTTTTGTCAGCTAACTACACGATTTACATGTAGTTAGCTGACGGTGGGGTGTGTTAGGGAGACAAGATGTTTTTAAACAGTAGTTTTGAAAATAGTGGTTGAGTCTGCAGTTCTAGAGTTTTCAGGCAGGGAGTTTCAGATTTTAGGCCCTTTTATGCACATTGAATTTTTTTTATAGATTTAGCCGGACACGGGGAATGTCATAGAGGTTCTTGTGTCTGGTACTGTGCCTGTGGGTCCTGTCATAACTATCAAGAAGGTGTTTTAGTTCAGGGTTAATATTGGAATTTATGGTTCTGTAAATGTAGGTTGCACAGTAGTAAGTGTGGATGTTCTGTACAGTAAGTTTAGGTCTTTGAAGAGTGGGGGGGGGAAGGTGTTGCCTAGTATTGGATAAGAATATAAGAACATAAGAAAGAAGGAACACTGCAACAGGCCTACTGACCCATGCGGAGCAGGCCCATGTCCCCCCCCCCCGGGGATTAACCCAATGACCCACCCCCCCGGATTAGCCCAATGATCCACCCAGTCTGGTCACCTCCACTCAAGGAAGGAGCACGGTACCAGACCCAGCAGCACAAGCTAGTCAGGTCCAACTCACACCCACCCACACCCACTCATTTATTTATCTAACCTTTTTTAAAACTACACAACGTTTTAGCCTGAATAACTGTACTTGGGAGTTTGTTCCACTCATCCACAACTCTATTACCAAACCGGTGCTTTCCTATATCCTTCCTGAATCTGAATTTTTCCAACTTGAAACCATTGCTGTGAGTCCTGTCTTGGCTGGAAATTTTCAGCACGCTATTTACATCCCCTTTATTTATTCCTGTTTCCCATTTATACACCTCGATCATATCCCCCCTTATTCTACGCCTTTCGAGAGAGTGCAGATTCAGGGCCCTCAGCCTATCCTCATAGAGAAGATTTCTGATACATGGGATCATCTTTGTCATCCTCCTCTGTACGTTTTCCAGAGCATTTATGTCCATTCTGTAATACGGTGACCAGAACTGAGCAGCATAGTCTAAATGAGGCCTAACCAAGGATATATAGAGTTGAATAACAACCTGAGGACTTCTATTATTTATACTTCTAGATATGAAGCCAAGAATTCTGTTAGCTTTATTGCGAACACTAATGCACTGTTGTCTTGGTTTTAAATTACTGCTAACCAGAACTCCTAAATCCTTTTCGCAATCAGTAGCATTAAGATCTACATTATTTAGTTTATATGTGGCATGGTTATTTACCTGTCCAACATTTAGAACTTTGCATTTGTCAATATTAAACTGCATGTGCCACTTTTCCGACCATTGCATCAGTCTATTCAAATAATCCTGGAGTGCTCTAGAGTCCTCATGAAAATGAATGGGACGGTCTATTTTGGTGTTTACCTGCAGTTTACCTGGAGAGAGTTCCGGGGGTCAACGCCCCCGCGGCCCGGTCTGTGACCAGGCCTCCTGGTGGATCAAAGCCTCATCAACCAGGCTGTTGCTGCTGGCTGCACGCAAACCAACGTACGAGCCACAGCCCGGCTGGTCAGGAACCGACTTTAGGTGCTTGTCCAGTGCCAGCTTGAAGACTGCCTGCCAGGGGTCTGTTGGTAATCCCCCTTATGTATGCTGGGAGGCAGTTGAACAGTCTCGGGCCCCTGACACTTATTGTATGGTCTCTTAACGTGCTAGTGACACCCCTGCTTTTCATTGGGGGGATGTTGCATCGTCTGCCAAGTCTTTTGCTTTCGTAGTGAGTGATTTTCGTGTGCAAGTTCGGTACTAGTCCCTCTAATATTTTCCAGGTGTATATAATCATGTATCTCTCCCGCCTGCGTTCCAGGGAATACAGTTTTAGGAACCTCAAGCACTCCCAGTAATTGAGGTGTTTTATCTCCGTTATGCGCGCCGTGAAGGTTCTCTGTACATTTTCTAGGTCAGCAATTTCACCTGCCTTGAAAGGTGCTGTTAGTGTGCAGCAATATTCCAGCTTAGATAGAACAAGTGACCTGAAGAGTGTCATCATGGGCTTGGCCTCCCTAGTTTTGAAGGTTCTCATTATCCATCCTGTCATTTTTCTAGCAGATGCGATTGATACAATGTTATGGTCCTTGAAGGTGAGATCCTCCGACATGATCACTCCCAGGTCTTTGACGTTGGTGTTTCGCTCTATTTTGTGGCCAGAATTTGTTTAGTACTCTGATGAAGATTTAATTTCCTCGTGTTTACCATATCTGAGTAATTGAAATTTCCCATCGTTGAACTTCATATTGTTTTCTGCAGCCCACTGAAAGATTTGGTTGATGTCCGCCTGGAGCCTTGCAGTGTCTGCAATGGAAGACACTGTCATGCAGATTTGGGTGTCATCTGCAAAGGAAGACACGGTGCTGTGGCTGACATCCTTGTCTATGTCGGATATGAGGATGAGGAACAAGATGGGAGCGAGTACTGTGCCTTGTGGAACAGAGCTTTTCACCGTAGCTGCCTCGGACTTTACTCTGTTGACGACTACTCTAAATTATAGATCCATCGACCGACTTTTCCTGTTATTCCTTTAGCACGCATTTTGTGCGCTATTACGCCATAGTCACACTTGTCGAAGGCTTTTGCAAAGTCTGTATATATTACATCTGCATTCTTTTTGTCTTCTAGTGCATTTAGGACCTTGTCGTAGTGATCCAATAGTTGAGACAGACAGGAGCGACCTGTTCTAAACCCATGTTGCCCTGGGTTGTGTAACTGATGGGTTTCTAGATGGGTGGTGATCTTGCTTCTTAGGACCCTTTCAAAGATTTTTATGATATGGGATGTTAGTGCTATTGGTCTGTAGTTCTTTGCTGTTGCTTTACTGCCCCCTTTGTGGAGTGGGGCTATGTCTGTTGTTTTTAGTAACTGTGGGACGACCCCCGTGTCCATGCTCCCTCTCCATAGGATGGAAAAGGCTCGTGATAGGGGCTTCTTGCAGTTCTTGATGAACACGGAGTTCCATGAGTCTGGCCCTGGGGCAGAGTGCATGGGCATGTCATTTATCGCCTGTTCGAAGTCATTTGGCGTCAGGATAACATCGGATAGGCTTGTGTTAACCAAATTTTGTGGCTCTCTCATAAAAAATTCATTTTGATCTTCGACTCTCAGTCTGGTTAGCGGCTTGCTAAAAACTGAGCCATATTGAGACTTGAGTAGCTCACTCATTTCCTTGCTGTCATCTGTGTAGGACCCATCTTGTTTAAGTAGGGGCCCAATACTGGACGTTGTTCTCGACTTTGATTTGGCATAGGAGAAGAAATACTTTGGGTTTCTTTCGATTTCATTTATGGCTTTTAGTTCTTCCCGCGATTCCTGACTCCTATAAGATTCCTTTAGCTTGAGTTCGATGCTTGCTATTTCTCTGACCAGTGTCTCCCTACGCATTTCAGATATATTGACCTCTTTTAGGCGCTCTGTTATTCTTTTCCGTCGCCTGTAAAGGGAGCGCCTGTCTCTTTCTATTTTACATCTACTCCTCCTTTTTCTTAGAGGAATAAGCCTTGTGCATACATCGAGTGCCACCAAGTTAATCTGTTCTAGGCATACGTTGGGGTCTGTGTTGCTTAGTATATCTTCCCAGCTTATATCGGTTAGGACTTGGTTTACTTGGTCCCACTTTATGTTTTTGTTATTGAAGTTGAATTTGGTGAATGCTCCCTCGTGACTAGTCTCATTATGTCGGTCTGGGGCTCCACGCATACATGTCTGAACCTCAATTATGTTGTGATCTGAGTATATTGTTTTTGATATGGTGACATTTCTTATCAGATCCTCATTGTTAGTGAAGATGAGGTCTAGTGTATTCTCTAGTCTAGTAGGCTCTATTATTTGCTGGTTTAAATTGAATTTTGTGCAGAGATTTAAAAGCTCGTGTGAGTGTGAGTTTTCATCAGAGCTGCCTCCTGGTGTTATTACTGCAACAATATTATTTGCTATATTCCTCCATTTTAGGTGCCTTAAGTTGAAATCCCCCAGGAGCAAGATGTTGGGTGCAGGAGCTGGAAGATTTTCCAGACAGTGGTCAATTTTTAACAGCTGTTCCTGGAATTGCTGGGATGTTGCATCCGGAGGCTTGTAGACTACCACAATGACTAGGTTTTGGTTCTCGACCTTTACTGCTAAAACTTCCACTACATCATTTGAGGCATTAAGCAGTTCTGTGCAAACAAGTGACTCTGCAATGTACAGGCCAACCCCCCCCCCCCTTTTGCCTGTTCACTCTGTCACATCTGTATAGGTTGTAACCTGGGATCCATATTTCGTTGTCCAAGTGATCCTTTATGTGGGTCTCAGTGAAAGCCGCGAACATTGCCTTTGCCTCTGCAAGCAGTCCACGGATGAAAGGTATTTTGTTGTTTGTTGCTGGCTTTAGACCCTGTATATTTGCAAAGAAGAATGTCATCGGACTGGTGGTATTGTTGGTACTCGGGGGGATTTTTTTTCCGGCATTAGTATCTGTATCTGTTGATTTGGAGTGGAGGCCATCGACTGTGGTTCCACTCGAGGAATGACTGGATTTGGTGTACGATTTCTGCCATTTCCTGCCAGTTTTTTTTCTTTCCTGGCACTAAAAAACCTCTCCCTCTTGAGTGGCTGTGGCTACCCAGGTTTTCCCATGGCCTGGATGTTTTGTATCTTTTTGTCCCCTTTAGATGGTGTGCCTGGCAATTTAAGTTATAGCACAGTCTTTCCTGTACTGAAGAGGTACACATTTCAGGGTGAAAAAGCTTACAGGAAGGGAATTTGCATTTTCCTGTTGTCATATGGGCATGGCATTTTCTAGGGTGGTCATAATTGCATGTCCCGTCTGTTTTTCCAGATTTCCCATGTCTGCAGATACCAAGTGCATAGTATGTGCACAGGCTTGGTTTCCGTTTGCCTTGGGTTTCTGTGACTGTATTCCCTGTTGGTGCATGTTTCCCTGTCTTATTCCTATCCTCCCTAGCACCAACAATGGAGCTCCCACCAGTTGTTTTTGGTAATATATCCTCACTATTGCTAGTGGAGTCCTCTTGTTTGCAATTTCCTGTGGTATTTCTAGTTTGCAATATTGGTTTCATCTTATCTTTGACTACACTTGTTTCCCCACTACGGCTCCTGTCCCCTATGAGGTCATTTATATGTATTCCTTCCTGCGTATAATTCCCGACTACCTGGACAAAATCTCCAGCTTCACCATTACTGTCTCCCAGGACAGCACCTCCAGCTTCACCATTACTGTCTCCCAGGACAGCACCTCCAGCTTCACCATTACTGTGTCCCAGGACAGCACCTCCAGCTTCACCATTACTGTCTCCCAGGACAGCACCTCCAGCTTCACCATTACTGTCTCCCAGGACAGCACCTCCAGCTTCACCATTACTGTCTCCCAGGACAGCACTATCAGCCCCACATTTACTGACTACCAGGACATCACCTCCAGCCTTACAGTTTCTGACTACATGGCCAGTATCAAGGGCAGTACCATTCAGCCCAGACTTTTTATGTTCCCATCTGTTGTAGAAAGCTTCCAGGTTGTCTATGAAAGCAGCTTTGATGTTATCCTCTTTTAATACCCTTGTGATTTTAGTCCACAGATTTATCTCATTTGGGCATACCCAAAAACACTTCCCTGTTTTAATACTGCTTGTAGCTAGTTCTTGGATATCTGCACAAGGGGCGTGACACCAATTTCCACAAAAATGACAATTTATCCATGTGGAAGCCCGTTTGTTCGATTGACTGCAGACTACACAGAGCGGTGTCATCAGCAAATTTGCTTATGTCGCTATTTATTCCCTCATCTATGTTGTTTATGTAAACTGTGGACAACAACGGGCCCAGCACTGACCCCTGAGGAACACCGCTTGTGACGTGCCCCCATTCTGATTTCTCCCCATTTATGCAAACTCTCTGCTGCCTATTTGTCAGCCATGCCTCTACCCAGGAAAAAATTTCTCCTATTCCGTGTGCCTTAAGTTTCCTCAATAGCCTCTGGTATGGAACTTTATCGAAAGCCTTACTAAAGTCCATATACACAATATCATATTCATTACCATGATCTACCTCCTCAAACACCTTAGTGAAAAAAAACTAATAAATTCGTAAGACAGGAACGCCCCTTTGTAAAACCATGTTGAGATTCATTAATCAATCTGTGCCTGTCAAGATGGCTACGAATTGCGTGACAATTCTTACTGTGGCTTTTTGTTGAGTTATTATTGGCTTTAGGTGGGTTACTGCTGTTGATTCCCAAGCATATGTGAGGTAGGGATAGATGAGTAAATAGTATAATGTGAGTAGGGCTGATTGTGGTACGTAGTAACGTACATTAGATGTCATTCTTTGTCTCTCTTTGTAGACCAGTTCTCTTGTTTTTTACTAATAACTATTTTATGAGTAACCATGTTTTCTGAATTGCCTCCAACCCCAACCTGAGCGACAAGGAAAAAACTGTCAAGATCAATAATACAGAATCAGAACCACTGCCGATAGCATGTGGGGTTCCCCAAGGTCCCTTCATTTGTGTGTGAATGACGTGCCCATTCACTGATAACTCGTCCTGGAGCCTGAACGAGATATTTTGGCGCCACAATTACAACAACTGGATATACTGAATGTTGCAGATAAAATAAAGCAAATAAAGTTAAAAAATTGTTTTATAAAATTGCTCAAAAGAAGTGTCCAGAATATCTTGATACAAATTTTGTGTAGGTTAGGAACCAAAGTCAGTATGGCACCAAGGGAAGCGAACACAGTTCAGTAGTACCTACTGTAGGTAGTCAGGCCTCACACACAGTAATGGTGAAGCTGGAGGTGCTGTCCTGGGAGACAGTAATGGTGAGGATGGAGGTGCTGTCCTGGGAGACAGTAATGGTGAGGATGGAGGTGCTGTCCAGGTAGTCAGTAAATGTACTCATGAGGGAATGCATATAAATGACCTCGAGGGAGACAGGAGCTGTAGTGGGGAAACAAGTGTAGTCAAGGACAAGATAAAACCAATATTACAAACTAGTAATACCACAGGAGATAGCAAACAAGGAGACTCCACTAGCAATAGTGAGGATATATTACCAGAAACAACTGATGACAGTTCCATTGTTAGTACTAGTGAGGATAGGAATGAGACAGGTAAACATGCACCAACAGGGAATACAGTCACAAAAACCCAAGGCAAACAGAAACCAAGCCTGTGCACATACTATGCACTTGGTATCTGCAGGCATGGGAAATCTGGAAAAACAGACGGG
Organism: Cherax quadricarinatus; assembly: GCF_038502225.1. NCBI lineage: Eukaryota > Metazoa > Arthropoda > Malacostraca > Decapoda > Parastacidae > Cherax > Cherax quadricarinatus. The sequence goes on along the minus strand of NC_091320.1, from coordinate 23,186,787 downwards.
ACGTGCAACTATGACCACCCTAGAAAATGCCGTGCCCATATGACAACAGGAAAATGCAAACTCACTTCCTGTAAGCTTTTTCACCCTGAAATGTGTCCCTCTTCAGTACAGGAAAGACTGTGCTATAACTTAAATTGCCAGGCACACCATCTAAAGGGGACAAAAAGATACAAAACATCCAGGCCATGGGAAAACTTGGGTAGCCACAGCCACTCAGGAGGGAGAGGTTTTTTAGTGTCAGGAAGGAAAAAAACTGGCAGGAAATGGCGGAAATCGTACGCCAAATCCAGTCATTTCTGGAGTGGAACCACAGTCGATGGCCTCCACTCCAAACCAACAGATACAGATACAAGTGCCGGAAAAAAAAGGCAGGTGAAATTGCTGACCTAGAAAATGTACAGAGAACCTTCACGACGCGCATAACGGAGATAAAACACCTCAATTACTGGGAGCGCTTGAATTTCCTGAACCTGTACTCCCTGGAACGCAGGCGGGAGAGATACATGATTATATACACCTGGAAAATCCTAGAGGGACTAGTACCGAACTTGCACACGAAAATCACTCACAACGAAAGCAAAAGACTCGGCAGACGATGCAACATCCCCCCAATGAAAAGCAGGGGTGTCACTAGCACGTTAAGAGACCATACAGTAAGTGTCAGGGGCCCGAGACTGTTCAACTGCCTCCCAGCATACATAAGGGGGATTACCAATAGACCCCTGGCTGTCTTCAAGCTGGCACTGGACAAGCACCTAAAGTCGGTACCTGACCAGCCGGGCTGTGGCTCGTACGTTGGATTGCGTGCAGCCAGCAGTAACAGCCTGGTTGATCAGGCTCTGATCCACCAGGAGGCCTGGTCACAGACATGGTCGCGGGGGCATTGACCCCCGGAACTCTCTCCAGGTAAACTCCTTTTACTACACAGCAATAAATGAGTGGAACGAACTATCTGAACATGTCAAGGCCGGTCTTAACATGAACCAGCTCAGGAAGAGAGCTGGAAAGGTTCCTAATGAACGGAGTTACAGAGAGGAAAGTGATTTCTTGTATAGTTAACATTTGTATACCTGTCATAATAAGCTGATTTTCTCTATATAATGTTCATTTAAATTACTTGGGTTCCTTTATCCCTACTGCAACTCTTTTTATTGTAAGTGAATCCATGCATTAGACCTGTTTAATTGTTTTATGGTTATAATAATAATAATAATAACACTTAGGTAGTAGGTTGGTAGACAACAACCACCCAGGGAGGTACTACCGTCCTGCCAAGTGAGTATAAAATGGAAATCTGTAATTGTTTTACATGATGGTAAGATTCTGGTGTCTTTTTTCTGTCTCAAACACATGCGAGATTTCAGGTATGTCTTGCTACTTCTACTTACACTTAGGTCACACAACACATGCACGTACACCCCTTGGGTTTTCTTCTATTTTCTTACTAGTTCTTGTTCTTGTTTATGTCCGCTTATCTCCATGGGGAAGTGGAACAGAATTCTTCCTCTGTAAGCCATGCGTGTTGTAAGAGGCGACTAACATGCCGGGAGCAAGGGGCTAGTAACCCCTTCTCCTGTATACATTACTAAAGTTAAAAAGAGAAACTTTCGTTTTTCTTTTGGGGCCACCTGATTAGGTGGGATACGGCCGGTTTGTTGAAAGAATACTACTACTACTACTAATAATAATAAAAGTATATGTACAAGATATACAGTCCTAGCTGACATCAATGACATAGTACTATACAGAAAACCCGTTGTTATGCAGAGCATTTCGGGCAAATTAGGTTAATTTTGTACTCAGAATGCAACCCACACCAGTCAACTAACGCCTGAGTACCTATTTATTGCTAGGTGAAGATGGACAGCAGATGTCTTAAGGAAATACGTACCAATGTTTCCACCTGTACGGGGATCGACCCCCGAACCTCAGTGTATACCTGGAGAGGGTTTCGGGGGTCAACGCCCCTGCGGCCCGGTCTATGCCCAGGCCTCGTGGTCGGGCAGGGCCTGATCAATCAGGCTATTACTTATGGCCGCACGTAAACCGACGTGCGAACCACAGCCCGGTTAATCAGGTACTGACTTTAGGTGACTGTCCAAAGCCTTCTTGAAGACAGCCAGAGGTCTGTTGGTAATCCCCCTTACGTATGCTGGGAGGCAGTTGAACAGTCTTGGGCCCTTGACACTTATTGTGCTGTCTCTTATCGTGCTATTAGCGCCCCTGCTTTTCATTGGGGCGATGTTGCATCGTCTGCCTAGTCTTTTTCTTTCGTAGGGAGTGATTTTCGTGTGCAATTTGGTACTAATCCCTCTAGGATTTTCCAAGTGTATATAACCATGAATCTCTCCCGCCTGTGTTCCAAGGAGTAAAGGTTGAAGAACTTTAACCGTTCCCAGTAATTTAGGTGTTTTGTCGTACATATGTGCGCCGTGAAGATTCTCTGTACATTTTCTGAGTCAGTAATTTCACCTGTCTTGAAAGGTGCTGTTAGTGTGCAGCAATATTCCAGCCTAGATAGAACAAGCGACCTGAAGAGTGTCATCATGGGCTTGGCATCCCTAGTTTTGAAGGTTCTCAGTGTCCATCCTGTCATCTTTCTCGCAGATGCGATAGACATTATCTGTGACATTATCACTCCCAGGTCCTTTATATTAGTTTTTCGCTCTATTGTGTGGTTGGAATTTGTTTTATACTCCGATATAGTTTTAATTTCCTCACGTTTTCCATGTCGGAACAATTGAAATTTCTCATCACTGAACTTCATAATGTTTTCTGTGGCCCATTTAAAGATTTGGTTGATGTCTGCTTGGAATTTTTCAGTGTCTTCAATGGAGGACACTGTCATGCAAATTCGGGTGTCATCTGCAAACATGGTGCTGTGACTTACATCCTTGTCTGTGTCAGATATGAGGATGAGGACCAGGATGGGAGCAAGTACTATGCCTTGTGGAACAGAGCTTTCCACAGTAATAGGAAATTATAGATCCATCTACCAACTTTTCCTATTATTCCTTCATCACGCATTTTGTGTGCTATTACACCATGGTCACACTTGTCAAAGGCTTTCGCAGTCTATGTATACTACATCTGAATTTTTTTTTTGTCTTCTAAAGCATCCAGGACCTTGTCACATTGGTCCAGTAGTTGGGACAGGCAGGAGCGACCTGCTCTAAACCCGTGTTGTCCTGGGTTGTGTAACTGATGGGTATCTAGATGAGTGGCGATCTTGCTTCTTAGAATATTTTCAAAGAGTTTTATGATATGGGATATTAGTGCTATCGGTCTGTAATTCTTTGCTATTGCTTTACCACCCCCATTGTAGAGTGGGGTTACGTCTGTTGTTTTTAGCAGCTGTGGAATGACCCCTGTGTCCATGCTCCCTCTCCAGAGATAGGGGCTTCTTGCATTTCTTGATAAACACAGAATTCCAAGAGTCTAGGTCCGGGGCAGAATGCATGGACATGTCATTTATCGCCTTTTCGAAGTTATGTGGTGTTAGGATAATATCAGACAGGTTTGAATCAACCAAATTCTGAGTCTCGTTCATAAAAAAAATAATTTAGGTCTTCGACTCTTAGTCTGGTTAGCGGCTTGCTAAACGCTAGTCATACTGGGAGTTGAGTAGCTTATTCATTTCCTTGCTGTCATCTGTGTAGGACCCATCTCGTCTAAGTAGGGGCCCAGTACTGGATGTTGTTCTCGACTTAGATTTGGCATAATAAAATAAATATTTTGGGCTTTTTTTCATTCATGGCTTTTAGTTCCTCCCGCATTTCTTGTCTCCTGTAAAATTCCTTTAGCTTAAGTTCAACGTTTGCTATTTCTCTGGTCAATGCCTTCCTTTGTATTACAGCCTCTTTTAGCTGCTCTGTTATTCTTCGCCTTCGCCTGTATAGGGAGCGCCTCTCTCTTTCTAGTTTACATCATCTCTTCCTCTTCCTTGAGCATACCTCGAGTGCCACAGAGGTAATTTTTTCTAGATAGGCTTAAATCCGTGTTGCTTAGGATATCTTCCCAGCTGATTTCATTTAGGACCTGGTTGACTTAGTTGCACTGTATATTTTTGTTACTGAAGTTGAATTTGGTGAAGTCTTCCTCGTGAGTGATCACATTTTGTTGGTCTGGGGCCCCTGCACATGCATGTCTGAACCTCTATTATGTTGTGATCTGAGTATATTTTTTTGATATGGTAGTATTTCGTATGAAATCATCATTGTTAGTGAAGATGAAGTCCAGTTGGCTCTATTATTTGCTGGTTTAAAGTGAATTTGGTGCAGAGATTTAAAAGCTCGTGTGTGTGTGTGTGTGTGTGTGTGTGTGTGTGTGTGTGTGTGTGTGTGTGTGTGTGTGTGTGTGTGTGTGTGTGTGTGTGTGTGTGTGTGTGTGTGCGAGTTTTCATCTGAGCTGCCTCCTGGGGTTAGCTCTGCTACAGTATTATTTGCTACATTCCTCCATTTTAGGTACCTAAGGTTGAAATCCCCGAGGAGCAAGATGTTTGGGACAGGAACTGGAAGATTTTCCAAACAGTGGTCTATTTTCAAAAACTGTTCCTGGGATTGTTAGGAAGTTGCATCCGGAGGCTTGTATACAACCACAATGACAAGGTTTCGGTTCTCGATCTTTACTGCTAAAACATCAACAACTTCATTTGAGGTGTTTAATAGTTTCGAGCATATCAGTGACTCTGTGACGTGAGAGCTGTATGTACTAGCAATCGAGCTACAGGAGTTATCCTGTATCTAATAGCTAGGACGAAAATGATGATATGACAAGGACCCCAATGAGGTTCTTGTAATATCAAAAACTCTATATTAACCTATGTGTACATAGTAAAGAATTGTAATCACCTTTAACTTGCATAATTGTACTTATGAGTAACTCACCTAAATAAACTTACCAATGGAAATAAGTCATGTTGTGTGACTTTTTGGATTATCTTAGGTAACTTACACATATATTACTATGTATGATAATTGTATCTACGTGTACCTGTACCTAAATAAACTCGCTCTGTTAGTAGAGGTTGTACAGTAGCTCGGTTGCTAGCGCACTCAACTCATACACTGAGGTTCGTGGTTCGATCCCAGATAGGGGTGGAAACACTGAGGCCTGTTTCCTTAAGAGAACTCTAGAACTGCAGACACATTCATCACCTTCAAAACTACCATTAGAAAACATCTTATCTCCCTGATACACCCCGTCAACTAACTACACGAATACCACCTGGTGGTTCACACTTACACTCACTCACCCATTTGACCATAAACAAATATTAATCTCAATCTTAAAATAATGAATCCTGTGATACTCCAATACTGAAACTATGTACTGTGCCAAAACAAAAGCATTCACATTGCTAAACTCATAAACTAGTATTTAGTCACTTAGCCATAATACCAACTTACCTCATAATTTGTAATATTTTACAATTAAGAATAAAACTAAGTATGCCCGAAATGCCTAGCCATGCTAAGCGTTCTAGTGGTACACTCTGTAATCACAATTTTACTACATGTAAACCAAACAATAACCAAATTTCTGTAAACTCAGCATTGTAATCCTTATAGAGAATAAACTTTGAATTGAATTGAATTGAAAAGAAACCTCATGTCCCTGCTCACCTAGCAGTGGGTTGCATCCTGGGGACAAAATTTACCTAAGTTGCCCGAAATGCTCTGCATAACCAGGGGCTTTCTATATACTATGTCACTAATGTCAGCTATGGTCTATATAAGTTGCACTTGTAGAAATAAATATTATTGTAAAAATAAATACTAACCTCCATTAATGCATTCAGATGCTTCAGTCCCCCACAGTTTCTTTGTCTGGGTCATTTTCTGTGAGGGATTTTTGTTATCTGAGGCACTACTAGTAAGTTGATATGTTAGCCAAGAAGAGTATCGAGAAGGAGAATGTAGAATATAACTTTGGTATAACTGTGTCTAGCATTAGGAATAATATTAGGAGAGAAGTAAATAATGAAAATGATTGTTATAGGAATGCAGTTAGAAGCCTGAGTAGATCTATAACCCACTATGATAACATGAACGTAGATAAGTATGTTTATGGAGCAACTTGCAATGTGAACAGACTGACTGATGTTGTAGTGGCCAGGCTTAGGCTTGGTTACAAGTACTTCTGGCAGTTTGGGAGACACACAGATGATGATCAAACTAAATGTAAATTATGTGATCAGGCATATGGTCACTCTCTTGAACACTATGTGCTTAATTGTCCACTTATTGAGGAATACAGAGACAGACAGTATAATAACCTATGTGACATGTCAAGATATCTTATTAATGAAAATAAGATAGCAGATATACTAAGCAAATTTCCTAAATTTGCTTGTAACAGATAAGTGAACTATAGATATGTAGATATAAATCCATATGTATTCCTGTTAACCCTTTGGGGCCTAGTTCCTAGGCCTTTTGTGTATCCATATGCTCTCGCGCTACCGTCCACAGGATGGATATGGGGTGCACAATAAACTAGCCACTTCGGTGGCAAAATCTAAATCTACTAGTAAGTAAGTAAGTAAGTTTATTCAGGTATACACAAATACAGTTACATAGAATTATCATACATAGCAGCATATGTGTAGAGAACCTGGGATAACCCAAAAAAGTCAGACAGAGTGACTTATTTCCATTGGGGTCCTTTTACCTTATTATTATAATATAAAGGTTATAATATTTTCTTATTATTCTACAATGAAGATAACATCTTATTATCATACTAAAAAGACTATCTACTACACGAGGGTCATTAAGACTATCTACAATATGAGGGTCATTACTAGGAATAAAGTAAAATTTACACGTATGTTAGCTAAAAAATAGAAGATCATTCCCCTCCCTTTCTGTAGCTACATTCATCAGACACCTTTTGGCACTCTTCTTGAACTGGTTCATGCTATAACTGGCTTTGACATGTGCGGGTAGTCTGTTCCATTCCTTTATTGCTGTACAATAAAAGGTGTTTGACGCCTGGCGAATGACTGTGGGTACTACAAAGTTGTGCTCTCTCCCCCTAGTACTATGATTGCTTTGGTTCCCAACCTTGACAAAATTGACAGCAAGATATTCTGGACACTGTTTGTGAGCAATTTTATAAACATGATTTAGCTTCAGTTGTTTTACTCTGTCTTCAACATTCAGCATATCCAACTGCTGTAATTCATCCTGGCCTACATGTTCTCTTGGTCCCAGCCCCAGGATGAATCTTACGATTTTGTTCTGGGTGATTTGCAGTCTATCTTTCAGTTTTTTTGTCAAGGCAGAGTGCCATGAAGAGCAAGCGTAATCCATATGGCATTGTATAAGGGCTAGACATAGGGTCCTGCGAGCCTCAGTAGGTAGACACTGTGCTTGTCTATACAGGAACTTCAGTCTGGCATTCACTTTCTTTACTACACTGTTCCCTATCAATTCTCCTGACATGCATGGGTCAAAGGGGATTCCCAGATATTTTACTGATGAAACCAAAGTGATGGGCTCCCCATTACACTGAACATTAAAATTATTTACCCTTCTCAGTTTATGTTTCGTTCCAAAGAGAATGGCATCAGTTTTCCCTAGGTGTAATGATAGTTTGTTGTCTACTAACCATTTGCTGCAGGACTCCAGTTCCAGTGTTAAAACATTAGCAATATCTTGTGGGTCTTTACCTGACACTAACAGAGCACTGTCATCTGCATACAGTAGGAGTTTGCACTTGACACTGATAGGCATATCATTGACATAACATAAGAATAATAAGGGACCCAGAATACTACCTTGGGGAACTCCACATGTTATCGGCAGGGGTTCTGATTCCGTTCTGTTGATTTTGACTATTTGTCTCCTGTTGCTAAGGTAGGACTTAAACCAGTCTACAGAACCTATACCGATAGCTTGAAGTTTCTTACATAATATATTGTGGTTGACAGTATCGAAGGCCTTTTGCAGGTCTAAGGTTACCATACCTATGAGGTTCCCCTTTGACATTTCTGTTCTCAGGTAATCCATCAGATTAATAAGGGAGGTGTCGGTTGAGTAGGATCTTCTAAAGCCCGATTGATAGCTATGGAGAATGTTGTTGTCATTAAGGTACTTAACTACTTGAGAATACACCGCCCTCTCTAGAATTTTAGATATTATACTGAGTATACTAACAGGCCTATAGTTGCTTACATCAGACCTACTATTTTTCTTGAAGATAGGAGTAACTCTGGCCTCCTTGAACCCCTCCGGTACGGTATTAGTGGTGATTGATAGATTTATTATGTGAGCAATAGGGATTGACAGTTCAGAAGCACCATCTTTTAGGAACTTAGACGGGATGTTATCCGGACCAGTGCTCTTAGTTGGGTTTAACCTGCTTAGTTCTTTTTGAATAGTCATGAAATATACTTACTAGTTGACAACTGTTTAGGGTTACCCCTTTATTGGTACATTATGTTTGAAACTTATCAGAGTCTGTGTTAAAGGTATTTGATGCAGCTGGTAGTTTACTTACTAGTGTTGATGCAACAGATGTGTAGTAGGAATTAAAGCAATTTGCCACCTTAGATGTTTCGTGGCATACCTCATTATCGATAGTGAGTACTATGTTAGACCTATCTACTGGCTTATGGCTATACCCCAACTGTTTTAGTTGTTGCCAGAGCTTTCTGGGGTTATGCTTATACTCTTCAATTTTTGAGCAATAGTGCTTTGCCTTTGCTCCTTTTATAAGTCTCTGTACTCTGTTCCTCACCCTTTGGAATTCATTTAGTGCTGCAATATCCTGTCTGTTTGCTTTAAATCTTTTTAGCAGCTGGTCTCTGAATTTCATATTATCTAATATCTCAGTATTCATCCAGGGTTCAGTTCTTCGTTTAATCCTAACCTCTTTAACTGGTGCAATATTATCAAGGATGGTAGTGAACATTGTTTTGAATTTTTCCCAGGCATCGTTTACGTCCGTGCAACTTGTTATCTCTGTCCAGTCACAATTGTGTAGCCTATTTACCAGTGTTTCTTTACTGTAGTTTCTAGTTGACCTCATTTTTATTGTCCTGTGTAGGCCTATCCTATCCCTAGTGATTTTCCTGGTGCAGTAAATGATGAAATGATCACTAAGACCTGTGGTAATGACGCCTGACTGACTAATGTTCTCAGCGCGGTTACAAAGTATGTGGTCAATTAGGGTGGCTGAGAACTGTGTGATCCGGGTTGGTGTATTAATTAGTTGAGTGTAACTATTTAATCCTAGAATTTGCTTATACCTTTTGCATAGCCCGTTATTTTGCTGCTGAAAACAGATATTGAAGTCGCCCAGTATTATTGTCTCGCAATTGTTTTCAACTCCGGACAAGACTCTGGAAAAGTCTTCTAAGAACTGGTCCTGGGTGGGAGGGCGGTAACTAGTTCCTACCAAGGTTTTGGTCCTGGGTGGGAGGGCGGTAACTAGTTCCTACCAAGGTTTTGGTCCTGGGAAGCAACACTTTAAAACATAGAATCTCCAGTTTACTCTCATTTAAATCAGGTCTTGGGTTGTAGGCTAAGTCATTTCTAATGTAGGCACATACTCCGCCACCCTTTCTGTTCCTATCTAAGCATTTTATATTGTAACCTTCTATTTTGACCTCGTCGTCAGTCACCGTATCATCCAACCAAGATTCAGAGATGGTTATAACTGCCGCCCTAATTTTGTTAGCTATGGAGGTTAAATCACCATCACCAGATGTAGACCAAACGAAATGTAAACTTTGCCTGATAGACTATTGTCACACCTTGCGTCATTATGTACTGGAATGCGATAAAATTAACGAATTCAAAGTATTTTATCCACAGTGGTATATCAAAAACCATTCTGGAAAAACACCCCGACTTTGCCCACTGTAAATAAAGCAATACCACTTTGTGTGTGACCAAATTAATGTCTGCATAAATAGCTCATTACGACTGCGACCGAGTATAAACATGAAAATAGTTCATTATTCTTGTAACCTGTTCAGCTATCTTCGTGGCCCCAGTCCCTGGACCCGTCATGTACCTGTAATCCTTTGACTACCACCTACAGGATGGATATGAGGTGCATAATAAAGATGTTACACTGTAAGCTGCTATGCAGCGCTTAGTTATTAAGGTTTAGCGCTTAGTTATAATAATAATAATAGTGTGGCACTGCTGGCACACACTCGTTCCTGTGATACACTTGTGGGTTAAATTTTACATTTTTGAATCAGTAAGCCACTGAAAACACTGTACTGGATTCAGTATAGCAGGGAAAGCTTCCTTTAAATCATCATATTAACATTGGTAGATTTACTAACAATATGTTAAGTAAAAGGACACAAGTGCAAGTAATGCGATATTTTAGTGTGGCAACGTTTCACTCTCCAGGAGCTTTGTCAAGCCGTTACCTAACGGCTTGATAAAGCTTCTGGAGGTCGAAACGTTGCCACACTAAAATGTCGCTTTTACATAACAAAATCCTCACAACCCTGTTGGGTAGCAAGTGAAAATTAGCATGGTAAAATGGCCACAAATAATCTGTAATGGTTGAAGGCGATCACCAAAAATTTATTTCAGGTATTATGGTGCTCATCTCAGTTCTCCAGTAATGATCATCATTTTTTTTATTGCAAATGTCAGAATTTGGGTTAATTATATTCCCTGTAGGGTATCTATAAAATGTATTTATTTTTTATTTCAAAATGACATTCACTGACACATAAGTACAAAATGACCCCAGTGGAAATATATAACTTTGATTTTTTTGGGTTATCCTAGGTAAATTACACATGTTTGATAATTGTACTTATGTGTACCTGTTACCTAAAAAAGTACCTCATAGATACCCCGAAAAATAGCGTCAAAAATAGGAGTGTGGATTTTCAATGTCACGATCACAGTTTTCCTTCTTCCTCTTCAGAGGTCCACAAACTCTTCAGCTCATGGATCCCTTCATGAAGTTTCAGATTCTTTATCGACCATGCACTCAGCCCCAGGCCCAGACTCGTGGAACTCCGTGTTCATTAATAACTACAAGGAACCCCTTTCTCGTACCTTAAGTATGCTATGGAGAGGGAGCATAGACACGGGTGTAATCCAACAGTCGCTAAAAACAACAGATATATCCTCACTCTATAAAGGTGACAGTAAAATATTAGCTAAGAACTATAGACCAATACCTCTAACGTGCCACATTACAAAAATCTTTGAAAGAATTCTAAGCATGAACACAAACCTCTTGGATTCCCAACAACTGCACAATCCAGGGCAATATGGGTTCAGAGCAGGTCGATCCTGCCTCTTGTAACTACTGGACCACTATGACATGGTCTTGGATGTTCTGGAAGAAAAAACAGAATACAGATGTAGTTACACAGATTTTGAAAAAGTCTTTGACAAGTGTCCTTATGGTGAAACAGCGCACAGGAATAGCAGGCAAAGTGGGCAGATGGATTTCAACTTTCTAACTAATCGAACGCAAATAGTTGTAAACAGAGCTAAGTTGAGGCTGCCATAGTGAAAAGTTCTGTTCCACAAGGCACAGTATTCGCCCCCACCCTGTTCCTCACTCTCATATCAGGCAGAGACAGATGCAAACCATAGTAGCAGCGTGTTATCCTTTGCAGACGATACTAGGATCTGCATGAGACTGTCATCCATTGAGGATACGTTAAGTCTCCAAACAGATATAAACCAAGTTTTCCAATGGGCAACGGATACCAACATGATTTTCAATGAGGACAAATTTCAAAGGATCACAACAGTGTCACTGTCACATCTGCGAGGAAAATGATAAGATGGATAATGAGAACCTTCAAAACAAGGGATACCAAGCCAATGATGATCCTTTTATACACCTGTAATCCTTAAAACAATTAAACTCATTAAAAGTATTTATTGTTAAAAACCACTTGAGACCACATACATATCAATCAACTACTTAGTGCCTGGTAGGTAAGACACATGGACAACAGTTAGGCAACTTTATTCCGAAACGTTTCGCCTACAGAGTAGGCTTCTTCAGTACAGTACAGAAAGTAGGCTGGAGCAGTAGAGATGTGAATACGATTTAATCGGTCCATCACCCTTGAAGTCGTAGATTTGAGGTTGTCAGTCCCTAAGCCTGGAGAAGAGTTCTGTTCCATAGTCAAAAACAGTCTGAAGACACAAGCGACAGTGTGGAGACTTATACACTGTCGGAAGGAGAGGTGCAGGGTTGTAGTGCCTTTTTAGTCTTAAGATAGGCTTAAGTTTGCCCGAAATGCGCTGAATACTAAGGGTTTTCAGCATGTACACTTAAATGCCACCGAACTCTGTACATTGTACATGCTGAAATAAAAAAAATGAATTTGGTTCTCTCTAGGCTGGAATATTGTTGTACAATAACATCTCCATTCAAGGGAGGTGAAATCGCAGATCTAGAGAATGTACAGAAAATCATTATTGCACATATAAGCTCTGTCAAACACCTTAATTTTATGGGAACTCTTGGATTCACTTGACCTGCATTCATTGAAACGCGGACGATAGAGACACCTCATAATTTACACCTGGAAAATCCTAATCCTCAAATCTGCACACAGAAATCACTCCCTACGAAAGCAAAAGACTGGGCAGACGGTATAACATACCCTCCAGTGAAAAGTAGGGGCGACATTAGTATACTAAGAGAGAACACAGTAAGTGTCCGAAGCCCAAGACTGTTCAAGAGCCTCCCACCATGCATAAGGGGAATTAGCAACAGACCTCTGGCTGCCTTCAAGAGGGAGCTGGACAGATACCTAAAGTCTGTATGCGATCAGCCGGACTGGTTCGTACATTGGATTACGTGCGGCCAGCAGTAACAGCCTGGTTGATCAGTTCCTGATCCACCGCGCGGCCTGGCCAAGGACTGGGCAGCGGGGGCGTTGACCCCTGGAACATACTCTAGGTCCCCACCACCGACAGTCATAGTGATATGAGGCGTCGTTCCCAAGTCATTAAATGAAATCCTTGGAATAAGGAAACATAAAATATGTCATCCACTTAAAGGTGTTCTCCCTTGAAATACCTAACTGGGATATCCAACTAAATGCTAAATAAAAGATCGTAAAAAATATACAGGAGCCAGATAAGGTATATTCAAGGTGAGTGAGAGATGTTAGTTGCAGTCATGGATCTGCAAAAGACATACGACTGGTGGACAGAGAAGTGACGTGACTGGTGTTACAGATGTATTCAAAAAACAAGTCTGTATGACAGTGAGGTTCAGGATGATCAAGTGTTGGAAAACAGGTTGACTGCATAAGATTACGAGATGAATAAGATGGTACATGAATGCGCAGATCAATGAATGAATTGCTTAATAGACTGGAAAATGGTTTGATGAATGTATAAAATATTTAGGTGAACAAATTTACATATGCCTAAATATGTTAATAGATTTAAACAGGTTGAGAGGGGGGTTGAATAAGATTATATACGGCTAAAGTGGATAATATATGAATAAATGGGATAAGAGAGAGCGAGAGAGAGAGAGAGAGAGAGAGAGAGAGAGAGAGAGAGAGAGAGAGAGAGAGAGAGAGAGAGAGAGAGAGAGAGAGAGGTGGGGAAGAGAAAGGTGAGGCATGCAGTGAAAGTTTATGAGACAATCCCGTAGGGTTAACATAATTAAGTTTTGGAAAGACCCAAATTTGATACTTGGAGAGGGTTTCGGGGGTCAACGCCCCCGCGGCACGGTCTGTGACCAGGCCTCACGGTGGATCAGGGCCTGATCAACCAGGCTGTTATGGAAGATGTTCATAAAGACAGGACATGCAAGTAACAAACTATGTTGCACGATGTTTAGCTAAACACAGCAACTTATCTATGCACAGACGTGCAATAATGACAGCAGACACTTAAACTTGCACAAGAGCACACTGCTGTGTGCTAAATATTAGGAAAAGCTGCTGGTGGGAGGTCAGTGAACATGGCAGTAGTTAACAGTGAACAATACGAAGTTCACTGTGCAATGTTAATTTTTTTAAGGTTAGATTAGGCTAGGTTAAACTAGGTTAGGTTTATCTAAGGTTAAATTAGGTTAGGTTACCTTAAATTAGACTAGGTTATGTAAGGTTAAATTTAGTTAGGTTAAATTAGTTCAGGTTTTGTTATAGGTTAAATTAAGGTATGTAAGGTTAGGTTATATTAGGAAAGGGTAGGTTAAATTACGTTATATAAGGTTAGGTTGTTAAGTTAAATTAGGTTAGGATATGTAAAGTTAGGTTGCTAGGTTAAATTAGGTAAGGTTAGGTTAGAAAGATAGGTTATATTAAGCATGGCTAGGTTAAATTAGGTTTCGTTACGTTAGACCAAATTAGGCTAGGTTTAGTTAGATTAAGCTAGGCTAAATTAGGTAAGGCTGGGTTCTAACCCAACCCAACCATAACCAAAAACATTCCAACCCAACCGAACGTCTTAAAAGCGAAAATTCACACAATCACACAGACAATCACACGACCATCGTCACTCCGACCTACACTGTGTACCAGCTGGAAACATTATTGGAACTCTTCGACTGAGTGCTGGCTGCTGATTGGACGGGCGCGCAATTAACCACAAACAATCTCCCTCTCGTAAAATATTCCGTTGGGCTAATATCTCCCGAAATAACAACTTGCGCGAGAAATAATTATTTTTGCTTGGGTTAGGATGCTTTGCTAGTATGAAAAGAAAATTATGTTGGTGGCTGAATTTCGCCGAGTTTATATATGTATATATATGTCGTGCCGAATAGGTAAAATTGGTCAATTAGGAATAACTCTATTAAAATTAAGTCCCTTCTAAAATTTCCTCTTATACTTTCAAAAATATATTTCTTTCATTTATGTTAATGTAAAAATTAATAATTTTGTACCAAAAGAACCTTAGAAAACTTACCTAACCTTGTTATAACAAGCGCAATTTAATTTAGCCGCTTAATCCACCTAAATATGTTTTGCATAAGTTTACAATAATTAATGATAAACAAACACAATGCAATATATTTTTTTCGTTAGGATCAGAATGATTTTCGCCAAATTATTACATACACAAATTTTCGCTTGCCTTATTCGGCATAAAGAGCGTTGCTATTTCAGCCAAAATTGCGTTTTATTTGTTCGGCACGAGACAGACACACACACACACACACACACACACACACACACACACACACACACACACACACACACACACACACACACACACACACCTGGTCCAGCAACTGGCTTCTCGAATTTAACCCTGCCAAATGCAAAGTCATGAAGATCGGGGAAGGGCAGAGAAGATCGCAGACAGAGTATAGGCTAGGTGGCCAAAGACTGCAAACCTCGCTCAAGGAGAAAGATTTTGGGGTGAGTATAACACCGAGCATGTCTCCGGAAGCACACATCAACCAGATAACTGCTGCAGCATATGGGCGCCTGGCAAACCTGAGAACAGCGTTCCGATACCTTAGTAAGGAATCGTTCAAGGCCCATACTGGAATATGCAGCACCTGTTTGGAACCCGCACTTGATAAAGCATGTCAAGAAACTAGAGAAAGTGCAAAGGTTTGGGACAAGGTTAGTTCCAGAGCTAAGGGGAATGTCCTATGAAGAAAGGTTAAGGGAAATCGGCCTGACGACACTGGAGGATAGGAGGGTCAGGGGAGACATGATAACGACACATAAAATACTGCGCGGAATAGACAAGGTGGACAAAGACAGGATGTTCCAGGGAGGGGACACAGAAACTAGAGGCCACAATTGGAAGTTGAAGACACAGATGAGTCAGAGAGATATTAGGAAGTATTTCTTCAGTCATAGAGTAGTCAGGCAGTGGAATAGCCTAGAAAATGACGTAGTGGAGGCAGGAACCATACACAGTTTTAAGACGAGGTTTGATGAAGCTCATGGAGCAAGGAGAGAGAGGGCCCAGTAGCAACTGGTGAAGAGGCGGGACCAGGAGCTAGGACTCGACCCCTGCAATCACAAATAGGTGAGTACAAATAGGTGAGTACACACACACACACACACAAACACACACGATAAAGCTCATGGTGCAGGGAGAGTGACCCAGTAGCGGCCAGTGAAGAGGCGGTTCCAGGAGCTATGACTCGACCCCTGCAACCACAACTAGGTGAGGTGAGTACACACATACTCATATATATATATATATATATATGTGTGTGTGTGTGTGTGTGTGTGTGTGTGTGTGTACTCACCTCACCTAGTTGTGGTTGCGACCAGCCTGCGACTAGCCAAGGACTCGAACCTGTGTCGTCTTAGCCAGCCTCATGGCGAGAGAAAATTCATGACACTCTAACCCACGGGACTACCCAATCCTATAAGAATCATGCACCCAGTAGAGCTAGGTGTTTTACCGTGAACCGAGGACATACGGTGGTGTGGGTGCCTCAGAGCTAATTTCATTCTACTCACCGTTCGGTGTGCTAGCCTCCACGAGCAGTATAAATGTTATTGTAACCACGAACGAGTGGTATTTAATAAAAACCAACACTGCAACTAGCGGACTCGAACCCATGTCGTTTTAGCCCGCTTCATGGGGAGGGCTAAAACGACACGGGTTCGAGTCCTCGGCTAGTCGCAGTGCTCTTATAATATATATATATATATATATATATATATATATATATATATATATATATATATATATATATATATACATATAAAGCCGCTTGTTATGCAGAGCATTTCGGGCAAATTGGGTCAGTTTTATCCCTGAATGTGACCCACAACAGTCCACTAACACCCAGGTGCCCATTTTAGTGTTGGGTGACCATGGACAACAGGCATAAGGGAACATGCCCAATGTTTCACCCCTTGCTGGGAATCGAACCCGGACTCTCAGCGAATGAAGCTAGAGCTTTGCCACCAGGCCTCGGGGCTGGTAATTTTTTTCATTTTATAAGTGGGGCAAAAAATTAAGCATTATTAAAGACGATTAATTGGTGGAAATTGTCATGGAACTTTCGTATTGTGTGTGTGAGAGAGAGAGAGAGAGAGAGAGAGAGAGAGAGAGAGAGATTATTATTATAATCAAGGGGGAAGCGCTAAACCCGGAGGATTATACAGCGCCTGGGGGGGGGATGTGGAAGGCATTCAGGCTTAATTCGGGGAACTGGAGCACAGATCCAATTCCCTAAATCAAGAGCCCCTCACCAACATCAAGGAACCTTCCTTGAGGGGAGAGAGAGAGAGAGAGAGAGAGAACACCCATCAACCTACCTGCCAGACATGCCGGCACCACTAGACCAAGACCCATGTTCCCTGGGTGGAGGGGGGAGGGGTGTTGTTGTGGTGCCGTACGACAGTGTGGGCGTGGCCACGCTGCCGGGGGAGGTGAGTCTCGGGCAGGTGATTGCTGGCAGTCACTTCCTGGCCGTTGTGACGTGCACACTACCTCCTCTACCCCCCCAATCCCCTCACACACACACACACACACACCCCTTCTCACATACACACACACGCGCGTGCCAACCAGTGCCTCAAACAACTGAAAAGCAGTGCCAGTGCCCTCGTGGAGACGGCTGGAACTACCCACGTCAGTTGTCACAATGCGGCGTTTTACGACGCGTTTAAGCCTGGAATGATTTAAAAAAAGTGTGTTTGGATAACTTGACCTGGCCTGACCTGGGCCTGACTTGGGCTTGACCTGGGCCTGACCTGGGCTTGACCTGGGCCTGACCTGGGCTTGACTTGGCCCTGACCTGGCCCTGACCTGGCCTGACTTGGGCTTGACCTGGGCCTGACCTGGCCTGACCTGACCTGGGATGATGAATACAGGTGGGTCACCTCTCATCCTCCGCCAATCAGGTGATTAACTACCTGATTGTTGACCTCTGATCCAGGTTATATGTCTCACCTATTGTGTCTGATGATAATGTTTATTTTAATAATAATCGTAACAATATAATAATGTTTATAATACTACTACTACTAATAATTATTATTGTTAATATTATTATTATTAGCATTATACATACTATATTATTATATACATTATTATTTACATTATTATATACATTGTTATCGTAACTATTATTATTATTATTTCTCACAAATTATTATTAGAATGATCAATTATCATCAGGTCTTCCACACATTCGCCAACATTACCAGTGATTATCACCGAAGTGCAAATAATGATGATAAACATTCGTCATAATGATTGCGGACACGAGAGTAGAACCTCAGCTCGAGTTCCCACCAAGAAAGTGAAAACAAATCCATAGGTGAAATATACACAAATGTATATGATGTATAGGTGCCAGTGGTACCTCTACAGTGTATGTTGTGTGTATGATGTGTGTATGATGTGTATGTTGTGTGTATGATGTGTGAATGATGTGTATGTTGTGTGTATGATGTGTATGTTGTGTGTATGATGTGTATGTTGTGTGTATGATTGTGTATGATGTGTGCATGATGTGTATGTTGTGTGTATGATGTGTGCATGATGTGTATGTTGCGTGTATGATGTGTATGTTGTGTGTATGATGTGTGTATGATGTGTATGTTGTGTGTATGATGTGTATGTTGTGTGTATGATGTGTATGTTGTGTGTATGATTGTGTATGATGTATGCATGATGTGTATGTTGTGTGTGTGATGTGTGCATGATGTGTATGTTGCGTGTATGATGTGTATGTTGTGTGTATGATGTGTGTATGATGTATATGTTGTGTGTATGATGTGTATGTTGTGTGTATGATGTGTATGTTGTGTGTATGATGTGTATGTTGTGTGTATGATGTGTGTATGATGTGTATGTTGTGTGTATGATGTGTATGTTGTGTGTATGATGTGTATGTTGTGTGTATGATTGTGTATGATGTGTGCATGATGTGTATGTTGTGTGTGTGATGTGTGCATGATGTGTATGTTGCGTGTATGATGTGCATGTTGTGTGTATGATGTGTATGTTGTGTGTATGATTGTGTATGTGTGTATGATGTGTATGTTGTGTGTATGATGTGTATGTTGTGTGTATGATGTGTATGTTGTGTGTATGATGTGTGTATGATGCATATGTTGTGTGTATGATGTGTATGTTGTGTGTATGTTGTGTGTATGATGTGTGTATGATGTGTATGTTGTGTGTATGATGTGTATGTTGTATGATGTGTGTATGATGCATATGTTTTGTGTATGATGTGTATGTTGTGTGTATGTTGTGTGTATGATGTGTGTATGATGTGTATGTTGTGTGTATGATGTGTATGTTGTATGATGTGTGTATGATGTGTATGTTGTGTGTATGATGTGTACATGATGTGTATGATGTGTATGTTGTGTGCATGATGTGTATGTTGTGTGTATGTTGTGTGCATGATGTGTATGATGTGTATGTTGTGTGTATGTTGTGTGCATGATGTGTATGTTGTGTGTATGATGTGTATGTTGTGTGTATGATGTGTATGTTGTGTGTATGTTGTGTGTATGATGTGTGTATGATGTGTATGTTGTGTGTATGATGTGTATGTTGTGTGTATGATGTGTATGTTGTGTGTATGATGTGTATGTTGTGTGTATGATGTGTATGTTGTGTGTATGTTGTGTGCATGATGTGTATGTTGTGTGTATGTTGTGTGTATGATGTGTATGTTGTGTGTATGTTGTGTGTATGATGTGTATGTTGTGTGTATGTTGTGTGTATGATGTGTGTATGATGTGTATGTTGTGTGTATGTTGTGTGCATGTGTATGATGTGTATATGTGCATGATGTGTATGTTGTGTGTATGATGTGTATGTTGTGTGTATGTTGTGTGCATGATGTGTATGATGTGTATATGTGCATGATGTGTATGTTGTATGTGTGCATGATGTGTATGTGTATGTGTGCATGATGTGTATGTTGTGTGTATGATGTGTGTATGTTGTGTGTATGTTGTGTGTATGTTGTGTGCATGATGTGTATGTTGTGTGTATGATGTGTGTATGTTATGTGTATGTTGTGTGCATGATGTGTATGTTGTGTGTATGATGTGTATGTTGTGTGTATGTTGTGTGCATGATGTGTATGTTGTGTGCATGATGTGTATGTTGTGTGTATGTTGTGTGCATGATGTGTATGTTGTGTGCATGATGTGTATGTTGTGTGTATGATGTGTATGTTGTGTGTATGATGTGTATGTTGTGTGTATGATGTGTATGTTGTGTGTATGTTGTGTGCATGATGTGTATGTTGTGTGCATGATGTGTATGTTGTGTGCATGATGTGTATGTTGTGTGTATGATGTGTATGTTGTGTGTATGTTGTGTGTATGATGTGTATGTTGTGTGTATGATATGTATGTTGTGTGTATGATGTGTATGTTGTGTGTATGATGTGTATATAATGAATTATTCACTCTCATTTTGACCCTTTTTTTCACTTTTTATCGACT
The DNA here is from genome assembly GCF_038502225.1 of Cherax quadricarinatus. Taxonomy (NCBI): domain Eukaryota; kingdom Metazoa; phylum Arthropoda; class Malacostraca; order Decapoda; family Parastacidae; genus Cherax; species Cherax quadricarinatus. The sequence goes on along the minus strand of NC_091320.1, from coordinate 23,166,407 downwards.
CCTTAAAATTTTTTGGGTATTGTGGCGAGTGGATTATCCAGGTCCTGGGTATTGTGACGAGTGGATTATCCGGGTCCTGGGTATTGTGGCGAGTGGATTATCCGGGTCCTGGGTATTGTGGCGAGTGGATTATCCGGGTCCTGGGTATTGTGACGAGTGGATTATCCGGGTCCTGGGTATTGTGGCGAGTGGATTATCCGGGTCCTGGGTATTGTGGCGAGTGAATTATCCGGGTCCTGGGTATTGTGGCGAGTGTATTATCCGGGTCCTGGGTATTGTGACGAGTGGATTATCCGGGTCCTGGGTATTGTGGCGAGTGGATTATCCGGGTCCTGGGTATTGTGGCGAGTGGATTATCCGGGTCCTGGGTATTGTGACGAGTGGATTATCCGGGTCCTGGGTATTGTGGCGAGTGGATTATCCGGGTCCTGGGTATTGTGGCGAGTGAATTATCCGGGTCCTGGGTATTGTGGCGAGTGTATTATCCGGGTCCTGGGTATTGTGGCGGGTGGATTATCCGGGTCCTGGGTATTGTGGCGAGTGGATTGTCCGGGTTCTGAGTATTGTGGCGAGTGGATTATCCGGGTCCTAAGTATTGTGGCGAGTTGATTATCCAGGTCCTGGGTATTATGGCGAGTGGATTGCCCAGGTCCTGGGTATTGTGGCGAGTGGATTATCCGGGCCCTAGGTACTGTGGCGAGTGGATTTTCCAGGTCCTGAGTATTGTGGCGAGTGGATTGTCCGGGTTCTAGGTATTGTGGCGAGTGGATTATCCGGGTTCTAGGTATTGTGGCGAATGGATTAACCGGGCCCTGGGTATTGTCACGAGTGGATTAACCGGGTCCTGGGTATTGTGGCGAGTGGTTTATCCGGATCCTGGGTACTGTGGCGTGTGGATTATCCTGGTCCTAGGTATTGTGGCTAGTGGATTATCCGGGTCCTGGGTATTGTGGCGAGTGAATTATCCGGGTCCTGGGTATTGTGGCGAGTGGATTATCCTGGTTCTGGGTATTTTGGCGAGTGGATTATCCGGGTCGTAGTTATTGTGGCGAGTGGATTATCTGGTTCCTGGGTATTGTGGCGAGTGGATTATCCGGGTTCTGAGTATTATGGCGAGTGGATTATCCAGGTCCTGGGTATTGTGGCGAGTGGATTATCCTGGTTCTGGGTATTGTGGCGAGTGGATTATCCGGGTCCTGGGTATTGTGGCGAGTGGATTATCCGGGTCCTGGGTATTGTGGCGAGTGGATTATTCGGGTCCTGGGTATTGTGGCGAGTGGATTATCCTGGTTCTGGGTATTGTGGCGAGTGGATTATCCTGGTTCTGGGTATTTTGGCGAGTGGATCATCCGGGTCGTAGTTATTGTGGCGAGTGGATTATCTGGGTCCTGGGTATTGTGGCGAGTGGATTATCCTGGTCCTGGGTATTGTGACGAGTGGATTATCCGGGTCGTAGTTATTGTGGCGAGTGGATTATCTGGGTCCTGGGTATTGTGGCGAGTGGGTTATCCGGATTCTGAGTATTGTGGCGAGTGGATGATCTGGGTCCTGGGTATTGTGGCGAGTGGATTATCCGGGTTCTGGGTATTGTGGCGAGTGGATTATCCGGGTCCTAGTTATTGTGGCGAGAGGATTATCCGGGTCCTGGGTATTGTGGCGAGTGGATTATCCGGGTCCTAGTTATTGTGGCGAGTGGATTATCCGGGTCCTGGGTATTGTGGCGAGTGGATTATCCGGGTCCTAGTTATTGTGGCGAGTGGATTATCCGGGTCCTGGGTATTGTGGCGAGTGGATTATCCGGGTCCTAGTTATTGTGGCGAGTGGATTATCCGGGTCCTGGGTATTGTGGCGAGTGGATTATCCGGGTCCTAGTTATTGTGGCGAGTGGATTATCCGGGTCCTAGTTATTGTGGCGAGTGGATTATCCGGGTCCTGGGTATTGTGGCGAGTGGATTATCCGGGTCCTAGTTATTGTGGCGAGTGGATTATCCGGGTCCTGGGTATTGTGGCGAGTGGATTATCCGGGTCCTGGGTACTGTGGCGAGTGGATTATCCGGGTCCTGGGTACTGTGGCGAGTGGATTATCCGGGTCCTAGTTATTGTGGCGAGTGGATTATCCGGGTCCTAGTTATTGTGGCGAGTGGATTATCCGGGTCCTGGGTATTGTGGCGAGTGGATTATCCGGGTCCTAGTTATTGTGGCGAGTGGATTATGCGGGTCCTAGTTATTGTGGCGAGTGGATTATCCGGGTCCTGGGTATTGTGGCGAGTGGATTATCCGGGTCCTAGTTATTGTGGCGAGTGGATTATCCGGGTCCTAGTTATTGTGGCGAGTGGATTATCCGGGTCCTGGGTACTGTGGCGAGTGGAAAAATAAACCTAGGTAACAATACTCAAAAAATACATAATTTCTACAGCTGTATAATTTATTACCTCTGAGGATTAGCTTTTTTTAATAATGTATATAATCATAATATATATAATAATAATGACTAATAATGATAACGATAGTAATACTAATAATAATGATGTATAATAATAATAATACTGTGAATAATAATAATAATGTATATAATAGTAATAATTTATATAATGCTCATAACAATGTATATAATGCAGTATATAATAATAATAATGATAATAATAATAATAATTCACCTTCGAAATAACTGGACGAGTTTTTTGTGAAGAGTTTCAGAGAGGGAGAAGTCAAGTGGTTTTTTTTCGCTCTTGATCCAGGGAATTGGAGCTGCATTCTCCCCTTCCTCGTATCAAGCCTAATTAGCCTCCCACTTTTATTTCTGAAAATGCAAAACGGCTGTTCACTTTACTGTTCACTGTTGTTGTTCGTGCTGCTTTTATTGTTGCTGCTTTTGTTACTGTTGTTTTTGTTATTGTTACTGCTTTTGTTACTGTTGTTGCTGCTTTTGTTACTGTTGCTGCTTTTGTTACTGTTGTTGCTTTTGTTACTGTTGCAGCTGCTTTTGTTACTGTTGCTGCTGCTTTTGTTACTGTTGCTGCTGCTTTTGTTACTGTTGCTGCTTTTGTTACTGTTGTTTTTGTTACTGTTTGTTACTGCTTTTGTTACTGTTGTTGCTGTTTTTGTTACTGATCCTGCTGCTGTTACTGTTGCTGCTGCTTTTGTTACTGTTGCTGTTTTTATTATTGCTGGGTTTGTTACTGTTGCTGCTGTTTTTTTTACTGTTGCTGCTTTTGTTACTGTTGCTACTTTTGTTACTGTTGCTGCTGCTTTTCGTACTTTGTTACTGTTGATGCTGCTTTTGTTGTTGCTGTTTTTGTTACTGTTGCTGCTTTTGTTACTGTTGCTGCTTTTGTTACTGTTTTTGTTACTGTTGCTGCTTTTGTTACTGTTGCTCGTGCTGCTTTTGCTGTTGTTGCTTTCATTGATATAGGTGCTGCTTTCATTATTTCTGTTGTTACTGCTTTCACTTTTACTATTTATACTACTTTCATTATTACTGTTTTTACTGCTTTCATTATTACTGTTGCTGCTTTCAATATTACTGTTACAGCTTTCATTATTACTGTTACTGCTTTCATTATTACTGTTTTTACTGCTTACATTACTACTGTTACTGCTTTCATTATCACTGTTGCTACTGCTTTCATTATCACTGTTGCTACTGCTTTCATTATTACTGTTATTGTTCTTCCATTAATCGTTTTTTTTCCGTTCGCGATTCCTTTAATTTTCCTACTGTCGTTGTTACCTTCCTCGAAGTAGCTACTGTTTTCGTTACTTAAACTGTTATTGTTACTGCTTTCGTTGCTTTTCTTGTTATTGTTTCTCTTTTTAACCTGTTGTTTCTTCTGTTGCTACTTGTTACGTTACTGATGCTGTTGTTGTTACTTTTTATATATTTTTGCTGCTGTTGTTGCTTTTTATTCGTCTGTTGATTTATTCTGGATGCTGTTTTTCTCTTACTGTTACGGGTATTACTTTCCTTCCGTTGCAACAGTTTCTGTTGCTTTACGCGTTTTTTTTTAGCTTCTATTTATGTTGCTTTCCTTGTTATTGATGCTGTTTCTGTTGCCTATCTGTTACTGCTTCTGTTTTTTGTCGATACTTTTTTATGCTACTTTTCCTGTTATTGACACTGTTTTGTTAATTTTCATGTTATTGATACTGCTCCTTTTCCTGTTATACTGTTTCTGCTACATGTTATTGGTACTGTTCCTGTTACTTTTCCTGTTACTTTCCCTTGTTATTGATATTCCTGTTGCTTTTAGTGTAACTGATACTGTTCCTTTGCCTGTTATACTGTTCCTGTTACTTGTTATTGGTGCTGCACCCGTTACTCTCATGTTATTGACATTGTTTTTGCTACTTTTCTTGTTATTGACACTTTTTGTTCCTTGTTATTGATAATGTTCCTGTTATTGTTTTCGTTACTTGTTATTGATACCGTTCTTGTTACTTTTCCCGTTATTAAGGTCTCTGTTATTGATACCGTTTCTGTTACTTTTCCCTTTATTGATACTGTTTTGGTAACTTGTTATTGATACCGTTCCTGTTACTTTTCCTGTTATTATTACTGGTTTTCGTTTGTTTCTTTTTTCTTAACAATGTTTTTGTTTTTTCCTTCCTGTTGCTAACGGTTTCTTCAACTTTCTTTGTTTCTGTTGTTGTTATATCCTTATTTCCAGTGTTCTTTGTTATTGCTGCTGTTATTGTTACCGTAAATGATATTTCTACCGTTGTTATTTGCACTGTTGTTGCTACTGTTCCTTTTAGTGTTTGTTATTTATACTGTTATTGCTACTGTTATTTTTAGTTTCATTGTTATTTACACTGTTATTGCTACTGATGCTGTTAATTTCACTGTTGGTTACACTGTTATTGCTGCTGTTGCTGTTAGTTTTGCTGTTAGTATTTATACTGTTATTGCTATTGTTATTTTTGTTTCACTGTTATTTACACTATTACTATTGTTGCTGTTTAACTGTTATTTACACTGTTACTGCTAGTTTCACTGTTTTTATTTACACTGTTATTACTACTGTTAATATTTTACTGTTATTGCTACTGTTTTTGTTTTACTGTTGCTATTTATACTCTTGTTGCCACTGTTACTGTTTCACTGTTATTACTACTGTTGCTTTTTTCACTTACTATTTATACTGTTATTGCTACCGTTGTTATTAGTTTCACTGTTGTTACTTATACTGCTATTGCTACAGCTATTGTTTTACTGCTGTTATTTACACTGTCATGGCTATTGTTATTTTTTCATCGTTGGTATTTATACTGTTAGTTTCACTCTTGATATTTACATTATTATTGCTTCCTGCTTCCCTCTCCACTTGTAGCTCTACATGTGTTCGAAGTTCAGAACGACGTGGTCACTGGCCCCGAGGTGTCTTTCATATGTGATGTTCTCAATGTCTGCGCTACTCAAGGTGAATACTACGTCCAGTCTTGCTGTGTGTGTGTGTGTGTGTGTGTGTGTGTGTGTGTGTGTGTGTGTGTGTGTGTGTGTGTGTGTGTGTACTCACCTAGTTGTAATCACCTAGTTGTGATTGCGGGAGTCGAGTCACAGCTCCTGGCCCCGCCTCTTCACTTGACCGCTACCCGGTCACTCTTCCCGCTCCGTGAGCTTTATCATATCTCTTCTTAAAGTTATATATGGATCATGCCTCCACTACATTACTGCCCAGGCTATTCCACTTCCTGACAACTCTGTGACTGAAGAAATACTTCCTAACATCCCTGTGGTTCATCTGAGTCTTCAGCTTCCAACTGTGTCCCCTTGTTGCTATATCTCATCTCTGGAACATCCTGTCTCTGTCCACCTTGTCTATACCTCTCAGTATTTTATATATCGTTATCATATCCCCCCTAACTCTCCTGTCTTCCAGTGTCGTCGTAGGACATACCCCTTAGCTCCGGAACTAGTCTTGTTGCAAACCTTTGCACTTTCTTTAGTTTCCTTACACGCTTGGCTAGGTGTGGGTTCCAAACTGGCGCTGCATATTCCAGTATGGGCCTAACGTACTCTATGTACAGAGTCCTGAATGACTCCTTATTTAGATGTCCGAATGCTGTTCTTAGATTTGCTAGGCGCCCATATGCTGCAGCAGTTATTTGGCTGATGTGCGCTTCAGGAGATGTGCCTGGTGTTATACTCACCCCAAGATCTTTTTCCTTGAGTGAGGTTTGTAGTCTCTGGCCCCCTAGACTGTACTCCGTCTGCGGTCTTCTTTGTTTTTCCCCAATCTTCATGACTTTGCACTTGGTGGGGTTGAACTCCAGGAGCCAGTTTCTCGACCGGGCCTGAAGTCTGTCCACATCCCTCTATAGATCTGCCTGGTCCGATTGAAATCTCATCAACTTCACGTCATCTGCAAACAGGGACACTTCGGAGTCTATTCCTTCCGTCATGTTCACAAATACCAGAAACAACACCTGTCTTAGGACTGATCCCTGTGGCACCCTGCTCGTTACCGGCGTCCACTCTGACACCTCGCCACGTACCATGACTCGCTGTTGTCTTCCTGACAGGTATTCCCTAATCCACTGTAGTGTGTGTGTGTGTGTATGTGTGTGTGTGTATGTGTGTGTGTGAATGTGTGTGTGTGTGTGTGTGTGTGTGTTGTTTGTGTGTGTGTGTGTGTG
>NC_091320.1:23137271-23152271 GCF_038502225.1 Cherax quadricarinatus | reverse complement strand
GCAAGCGTGCATGAGCATGTCAGATAGGAGGGAATGGAGACAGATGGCTTTTAGGATTTGATGTGCTGTTGGAGTGTAAGCAAGGTAATGTTTATGAAAGGATTCAGGGAAACCTGCAGGCCGGACTTGATTCCTGGAGATGGGAAGTACAGTGCCTGCACTCTGAAGGAGGTGTGTTAATGTTGCATTTTTATAACTGTAGTGTAAGCATGTTTCTAGCAAGACAGTGATGGAGTGAATGATGAAAGTTTTTCTATTTCGGGCCACCCTGCCTTGGCGGAGACCATGTATAGTCCCTTTATATGAAGGGTAAGGGGACAAAAGAGACTGTAAAAATTATAGAGGAATAAGTTTACTGAGTATACCAGGAAAAGTGTACGGTAGGGTTATAATTGAAAGAATTAGAGGTAAGACAGAATGTAGGATTGCGGATGAGCAAGGAGGTTTCAGAGTGGGTAGGGGATGTGTAGATCAAGTGTTTACATTGAAGCATATATGTGAACAGTATTTAGATAAAGGTAGGGAAGTTTTTATTGCATTTATGGATTTAGAAAAGGCATATGATAGAGTGGATAGGGGAGCAATGTGGCAGATGTTGCAAGTATATGGAATAGGTGGTAAGTTATTAAATGCTGTAAAGAGTTTTTATGAGGATAGTGAGGCTCAGGTTAGGGTGTGTAGAAGAGAGGGAGAAGTAGAAGTAGGTCTTAGACAGGGATGTGTAATGTCACCATGGTTGTTTAATATATCTATAGATGGGGTTGTAAAGGAAGTAAATGCTAGGGTGTTCGGGAGAGGGGTGGGATTAAATTTTGGGGAATCAAATTCAAAATGGGAATTGGCACAGTTACTTTTTGCTGATGATACTGTGCTTATGGGAGATTCTAAAGAAAAATTGCGAAGGTTAGTGGATGAGTTTGGGAATGTGTGTAAAGGTAGAAAGTTGAAAGTGAACATAGAAAAGAGTAAGGTGATGAGGGTATCAAATGATTTAGATAAAGAAAAATTGGATATCAAATTGGGGAGGAGTATGGAAGAAGTGAATGTTTTCAGATACTTGGGAGTTGACGTGTCGGCGGATGGATTTATGAAGGATGAGGTTAATCATAGAATTGATGAGGGAAAAAAGGTGAGTGGTGCGTTGAGCAATATGTGGAGTCGAAAAACGTTATCTATGGAGACAAAGAAGGGAATGTATGAAAGTATAGTAGTACCAACACTCTTATATGGGTGTGAAGCTTGGGTGGTAAATGCAGCAGCGAGGAGACGGTTGGAGGCAGTGGAGATGTCCTGTTTAAGCGCAATGTGTGGTGTAAATATTATGCAGAAAATTCGGAGTGTGGAAATTAGGAAAAGGTGTGGAGTTAATAAAAGTATTAGTCAGAGGGCAGAAGAGGGGTTGTTGATGTGGTTTGGTCATTTAGAGAGAATGGATCAAAGTAGAATGACATGGAAAGCATATAAATCTATTGGGGAAGGAAGGCGGGGTAGGGGTCGTCCTCGAAAGGGTTGGAGAGAGGGGGTAAAGGAGGTTTTGTGGGCAAGGGGCTTGGACTTCCAGCAAGCGTGCGTGAGCGTGTTAGATAGGAGTGAATGGAGACGAATGGTACTTGGGACCTGACGACCTGGTGGAGTGTGAGCAGGGTAATATTTAGTGAAGGGATTCAGGGAAACCGGTTATTTTCATATAGTCGGACTTGAGTCCTGGAAATGGGAAGTTCAATGCCTGCACTTTAAAGGAGTGGTTTGGGATATTGGCAGTTTGGAGGGATATGTTGTGTATCTCTATACGTATATGCTTCTAAACTGTTGTATTCTGAGCACCTCTGCAAAAACAGTGATAATGTGTGAGTGTGGTGAAAGTGTTGAATGATGATGAAAGTATTTTCTTTTTGGGGATTTTCTTTCTTTTTTGGGTCACCCTGCCTCGGTGGGAGACGGCCGACTTGTTGAATATATATATATATATATATATATATATATATATATATATATGTGTGTGTGTGTGTGTGTGTGTAGAGAGAGAGAGAGAGAGAGCAGAATTTTGCTAAAAAAAATACGTTACTTTAGAGGAGGTTAGGTAAGGTTTCTATGTTAGTTTTGGTGCAAAAATAAAAAATCTTTATATGATTGTCAGTGAAAAAAAGAATCAGCTACCAGTTCGTAAAAAAAAAAAAATGGAAAAGTTTAAGGGAGTTCGGCAAGTTCGCCTTATTAAGTACCATATATATATATATATACATAATGTGTGTGTACACTTCATTATCACATTTCTTTCTCATTACATTCATAATCTTGTTAAAGATATTTATGTCTCTGTCTCCCGTCTTCACCTGTCTATTCACTCTCTTCATTTCTCTTACACTTCATGTGTAGTAAAAATCTCAATTACCTTGCAGGAATATAATTGTAAACTATAATATGAGTTTTTAAGAGAATTGCGACACTTGGGAAATACGTATTTTCACGCTCCGCTAAAATTACCTCCGAGGAATAAATATAACGAAATAAATGTACGAAAAATTTGAAACCACGAAATAAATTTCACTTTCATTCTAAAATACTTTTATATGATCAATGAAACTCAGTCAGAATATGACCTTCAGGGTTAACATTATATATATATATATATATATATATATATATATATATATATATATATATATATATATATATATGTATGTATATTTGTGGTGTGTGTACTCGCCTAGTTGTGGTTGCAGGGGTCGAGACTCAGCTCCTGGCCCCGCCTTTTCACTGAGTGCTACTAGGTCCTCTCTCTCCCTGCTCCATGAGCCTTATCATACCTCATCTTAAAGCTATGTATGGGTCCTGCCTCCACTACGTTACTTGCCAGGCTATTCCACTTTCTAACAACTCTGTGACTGAAGAAATACTTCCTAACATCCCTGTGACTCAACTGAGTCTTCAGTTTCTAACTGTGACCCCTTGTTTCTGTGTCCCATCTCTGGAACATCCTCTGTCCACCTTGTCTATTCCACGCAGTGTGTGTGTGTGTGTGTGTGTGTGTGTACTCACCTAGTTGTACTCACCTAGTTGAGGTTGCAGGGGTCGAGTCCGAGCTCCTGGCCCCTCCTCTTCACTGATCGCTACTAGGTCACTCTCCCTGAACCGTGAGCTTTATCATACCTCTGCTTAAAGCTATGTATGGATCCTGCCTCCACTACATCGCTTCCCAAACTATTCCACTTACTGACTACTCTGTGGTTGAAGAAATACTTCCTAACATCCCTGTGATTCATCTGTGTCCCCTTGTTACTGTGTCCAATCTCTGGAACATCCTGTCTTTGTCCACCTTGTCAATTCTTCTCAGTATTTTGTATGTCGTTATCATGTCCCCCCTATCTCTCCTGTCCTCCAGTGTCGTCAGGTTGATTTCCCTTAACCTCTCCTCGTAGGACATACCTTTTAGCTCTGGGACTAGTCTTGTTGCAAACCTTTGCACTTTCTCTAGTTTCTTTACGTGCTTGGCTAGGTGTGGGTTCCAAACTGGTGCCGCATACTCCAATATGGGCCTAACGTACACGGTGTACAGGGTCCTGAACGATTCCTTATTAAGATGTCGGAATGCTGTTCTGAGGTTTGCTAGGCGCCCATATGCTGCAGCAGTTATTCGGTTGATGTGCGCTTCAGGAGATGTGCCTGGTGTTATACTCACCCCAAGATCTTTTTCCTTGAGTGAGGTTTGTAGTCTCTGGCCCCCTAGACTGTACTCCGTCTGCGGTCTTCTTTGCCCTTCCCCAATCTTCATGACTTTGCACTTGGTGGGATTGAACTCCAGTAGCCAATTACTGGACCAGGTCTGCAGGCTGTCCAGATCCCTTTGTAGTTTTGCCTGGTCTTCGATCGAATGAATTCTTCTCATGAACTTCACGTCATCTGCAAACAGGGACACTTCGGATTCTATTCCTTCCGTCATGTCGTTCACAAATACCAGAAACAGCACTGGTCCTAGGACTGACCCCTGTGAGACCCCGCTGGTCACAGGTGCCCACTCTGACACCTCTCCACGTACCATGACTCGCTGCTGTCTTCCTGACAAGTATTCCCTGATCCATTGTAGTGCCTTCCCTGTTATCCCTGCTTGGTCCTCCAGTTTTTGCACTAATCTCTTGTGTGGAACTGTGTCAAACGACTTCTTGCAGTCCAAGAAAATGCAATCCACCCACCCCTCTTTCTCTTGTCTTACTGCTTTCACCATGTCATAGAACTCCAGTAGGTTTGTGACACAAGATTTCCCGTCCCTGAAACCATGTTGGCTGCTGTTGATGAGATCATTCCTTTCTAGGTGTTCCACTACTCTTCTCCTGATAATCTTCTCCATGACTTTACATACTATACATGTCAGTGACACTGGTCTGTAGTTTAGTGCTTCATGTCTGTCTCCTTTTTTAAAGATTGGGACTACATTTGCTGTCTTCCATGCCTCAGGCAATCTCCCTGTTTCGATAGATGTATTGAATATTGTTGTTAGGGGTACACATAGCTCCTCTGCTCCCTCTCTCAGGACCCATGGAGAGATGTTATCCGGCCCCATTGCCTTTGAGGTATCTATCTCACTCAGAAGCCTCTTCACTTCTTCCTTGGTTGTGTGTACTGTGTCCAGCACTTGGTGGTGTGCCCCATCTCTCTGTCTTTCTGGAGCCCCTTCTGTCTCCTCTGTGAACACTTCTTTAAATCTCTTGTTGAGTTCCTCACTTTCTTCTTGGTCATTTCTTGTTGTCTCTCCTCCTTCCTTCCTTAGCCTGATTACCTGGTCCTTGACTGTTGTTTTCCTCCTGATGTGGCTGTATAACAGTTTTGGGTCAGATTTGGCTTTCGCTGCTATGTCGTTTTCATATTGTCGTTGGGCCTCCCTTCTTATCTGTGCATATTCATTTCTGGCTCTACGACTGCTCTCCTTATTCTCCTGGGTCCTCTGCCTTCTATATTCCCTAGCACACTTGGTTTTTGCCTCCCTGCACCTTTGGGTGAACCATGGGCTCATCCTGGCTTTTTCATTAGTCCTGTTACCCTTGGGTATAAACCTCTCCTCAGCCTCCTTGCACATTGTTGCTACATATTCCATCATCTCATTAACTGGCATTCCTGCCAATTCTCTGTCCCACTGAACCCCGTTCAGGAAGTTCCTCATTCCCGTGAAGTCCCCTTTCTTGTAGTTTGGCTTCATTCGTCCTGGCCTTCCTGCTTCCCCCTCCACTTGTAGCTCTACTGTGTATTCGAAGCTTAAAACCACATGATCGCTGGCCCCAAGGGGTCTTTCATATGTGATGTCCACAATATCTGCACTACTCAAGGTGAATAATAGGTCCAGTCTTGCGGGTTCATCCTCTCCTCTCTCTCTTGTAGTGTCCCTTACGTGTTGGTGCATGAAGTTTTCCAGTAGTGAGTGCGGTGATAGTAAATGGTAGTGAGTGGTGGTGATAGTGAATGGTAGTGATGGTAGTGAATGGTGGTGATAGTGAATGGTAGTGAGTGGTGGTGATAGTGAATGGTATTGATGGTAATGAATAGTGGTGATAGTGAATGGTAGTGAGTGGTGGTGATAGTGAATGGTAGTGAGTGGTGGTGATAGTGAATGGTGGTGATAGTGAATGGTAGTGATGGTAGTGAATGGTGGTGATAGAGAATGGTAGTGAGTGGTGGTGATAGTGAATGGTAGTGAGTGGTGGTGATAGTGAATGGTATTGAGTGGTGGTGATAGTGAATGGTAGTGAGTGGTGGTGATAGTGAATGGTAGTGAGTGGTGGTGATAGTGAATGGTAGTGAGTGGTGGTGATAGTGAATGGTAGTGAGTGGTGGTGATAGTGAATGGTAGTGAGTGGTGGTGATAGTGAATGGCAGTGAGTGATGGTGATAGTGAATGGTATTGAGTGGTGGTGATAGTGAATGGTAGTGAGTGGTGGTGATAGTGAATGGTAGTGAGTGGTGGTGATAGTGAATGGCAGTGAGTGATAGTGAATGGCAGTGAGTGATGGTGATAGTGAATGGTATTGAGTGGTGGTGATAGTGAATGGTAGTGAGTGGTGGTGATAGTGAATGGTAGGGAGTGGTGGTGATAGTGAATGGTAGTGAGTGGTGGTGATAGTGAATGGTAATGAGTGATGATAGTGAATGGTAGTGAGTGGTGGTGATAGTGAATGGTAATGAGTGGTGGTGATAGTGAATGGTAGTGAGTGGTGGTGATAGTGAATGGTAGTGAGTGGTGGTGATAGTGAATGGTAGTGAGTGGTGGTGATAGTGAATGGTAGTGAGTGGTGGTGATAGTGAATTGTAGTGAGTGGTGGTGATAGTGAATGGTAGTGAGTGATGGTGATAGTGAATGGTAGTGAGTGATGGTGATAGTGAATGGTAATGAGTGGTGGTGATAGTGAATGGTAGTGAGTGGTGGTGATAGTGAATGGTATTGATGGTAGTGAATGGTGATAGTGAACGGTAGTGAGTGGTGGTGATAGTGAATGGTAGTGATGAAGGTGAATAGTGGTGATAGTGAATAGTAGTGAATGGTGGTGATAGTGAATGGTAGTGAATGGTGGTGATAGTGAATGGTAGTGATGGTGAATGGTGGTGATAGTGAATGGTAGTGAATGGTGGTGACAGTGAATGGTAGTGAGTGGTGATAGCGAATGGTAGTGATGGTAGTGAATGGTGGTGATAGTGAATGGTAGTGGTGATAGTGAATGGTAGTGATGGTAGTGAATGGTGGTGATAGTGAATGGCAGTGAGTGGTGGTGATAGTGAAGAGTATTGATGGTAGTGAATGGTGGTGATAGTGAATGGTAGTGAGTGTTGGTGATAGTGAATGGTAGTGAGTGGTGGTGATAGTGAATGGTAGTGAGTGGTGGTGATAGTTAATGGTAGTAATGGTAGTGAGTGGTGATAGTGAATGGTAGTAATGGTAGTGAGTGGTGGTGATAGTGAATGGTAGTGTGGTGGTGATAGTGAATGGTAGTGAGTGGTGATAGTGAATTGTAGTGAGTGGTGGTGATAGTGAATGGTAGTGAGTGGTGGTGATAGTGAATGGTAGTGAGTGGTGGTGATAGTGAATGGTAGTGAGTGGTGGTGATAGTGAATGGTAATGAGTGGTGGTGATAGTGAATGGTAGTGAGTGGTGGTGATAGTGAATGGTAGTGATGGTAGTGAATGATGGTGATAGTGAATGGTAGTGATGGTAGTGAGTGGTGGTGATAGTGAATGGTAGTGTGGTGGTGATAGTGAATGGTAGTGAATGGTAGTGAGTGGTGATAGTGAATGGTAGTGAGTGGTGGTGATAGTGAATGGTAGTGAGTGGTGGTGATAGTGAATGGTAGTGAGTGGTGGTGATAATGAATGGTAATGAGTGGTGGTGGTGATAGTGAATGGTAGTGAGTGGTGGTGATAGTGGATGGTAATGAGTGGTGGTGGTGATAGTGAATGGTAGTGAGTGGTGGTGATAGTGAATGGTAGTGAGTGGTGGTGATAATGAATGGTAATGAGTGGTGGTGGTGATAGTGAATGGTAGTGAGTGGTGGTGATAGTGGATGGTAATGAGTGGTGGTGGTGATAGTGAATGGTAGTGGTGGTATTGAATGGTAGGATAGTTTTGGGTGGTGGTAGCAATGGGTATTGGTTGCTTCCTCCCTCCTTCCAGTTCTCTCCTCCCTTCTCCAATTCTATCTTCCCTCCCTGTAGTTCTCATCTTCTTCCTTTCTTACCAAAATCGGTAAAGGGACCAAAGACTATTACCGATTTTGTCTTTGCCTTCTGTTGCGGGGCCGGGAGCTAGACCCAGTTTTGAAGGCCTGGTCAACCAGGCTGTTACTACCTGCTATCGGCTCAACTTTCGGCTGATGTCTGATTATGTCTGATCATGTTTGGTTATGTCTGCTGTTCTCTGACAGACTTATACTTTCCAGCAATATTCCTGACAGCTGCTGGTAACAGGTTGAAGAATCATGCAGCTGCTGGGAACAGGTTGAAGGATCATGCAGCTGCTGGTAGCAGGTTGAAGAATCATGCAGCTGCTGGTAGCAGGTTGAAGAATCATGCAGCTGCTGGTAGCAGGTTGAAAAATCATGCAGCTGCTGGTAGCAGGTTGAAGAATCATGCAGCTGCTGGTAACAGGTTGAAGAATCATGCAGCTGCTGGTAGCAGGTTGAAGAATCATGCAGCTGCTGGTAACAGGTTGAAGAATCATGTAGCTGCTGGTAGCAGGTTGAAGAATCATGCAGCTGCTGGTAGCAGGTTGAAGAATCATGCAGCTGCTGGTAGCAGGTTGAAGAATCATGCAGCTGCTGGTAGCAGGTTGAAGAATCATGCAGCTGCTGGTAGCAGGTTGAAGAATCATGCAGCTGCTGGTAGCAGGTTGAAGAATCATGCAGCTGCTGGTAGCAGGTTGAAGAATCATGCAGCTGCTGGTAGCAGGTTGAAGAATCATGCAGCTGCTGGTAGCAGGTTGATGAATCATGCAGCTGCTGGTAACAGGTTTAAGAATCATGCAGCTGCTTTTAGCAGGTTGAAGAATCATGCAGCTGCTGGTAGCAGGTTGAATCATGCAGCTGCTGGTAGCAGGTTGAAGAATCATGCAGCTGCTGGTAGCAGGTTGAAGAATCATGCAGCTGCTAGTAGCAGGTTGAAGAATCTTGCAGCTGCTGGTAGCAGGTTGAAGAATCATGCAGCTGCTGGTAACAGGTTGAAGAATCATGCAGCTGCTAGTAGCAGGTTGAAGAATCTTGCAGCTGCTTATAGAAGATTGAAGAATCATGCAGCTGCTGGTAGCATGTTGAAGGATCATGCAGCTGCTGGTAGCAGGTTGAAGAATCATGTAGCTGCTGGTAACAGGTTGAAGAATCATACAGCTGCTGGTAGCAGGTTGAAGAATCATGCAGCTGCTGGGAACAGGTTGAAGGATCATGCAGCTGCTGATAGCAGGTTGAAGAATCATGCAGCTGCTGGTAGCAGGTTGAAGAATCATGCAGCTGCTGGTAGCCGGTTGAAGAATCATGCAGCTGCTGGTAGCAGGTTGAAGAATCTTGCAGCTGCTGGTAGCAGGTTGAAGAATCATGCAGCTGCTGGTAGCAGGTTGAAGGATCATGCAGCTGCTGGTAGCAGGTTGAAGAATCATGCAGCTGCTGGTAACAGGTTGAAGATTCATGCAGCTGCTGGTAGCAGGTTGAAGAATCATGCAGCTGCTGGTAGCAGGTTGAATCATGCAGCAGCTGGTAGCAGGTTGAAGAATCATGCAGCTGCTGGTAGCAGGTTGAAGAATCATGCAGCTGCTGGTAGCAGGTTGAAGAATCGTGCAGCTGCTGGTAGCAGGTTGAAGAATCATGCAGCTGCTGGTAGCAGGTTGAAGAATCATGCAGCTGCTGGCAGCAGGTTGAAGAATCATGCAGCTACTGGTAGCAGGTTGAAGAATCATGCAGCTGCTGGTAGCAGGTTGAAGGATCATGCAGCTGCTGGTAGAAGGTTGAAGAATCATGCAGCTGCTGGTAACAGGTTGAAGAATCGTGCAGCTGCTGGTAACAGGTTGAAGAATCATGCAGCTGCTCGTAGCAGGTTGAAGAATCATGCAGCTGCTGGTAGCAGGTTGAAGAATCATGCAGCTGCTGGTAGCAGGTTGAAGAATCATGCAGCTGCTGGTAGCAGGTTGAAGAATCGTGCAGCTGCTGGTAGCAGGTTGAAGAATCATGCAGCTGCTGGTAGCAGGTTGAAGAATCGTGCAGCTGCTGGTAGCAGGTTGAAGAATCTTGCAGCTGCTGGTAGCAGGTTGAAGAATCTTGCAGCTGCTGGTAGCAGGTTGAAGAATCTTGCAGCTGCTGGTAGCAGGTTGAAGAATCTTGCAGCTGCTGGTAGCAGGTTGAAGAATCATGCAGCTGCTGGTAGCAGGTTGAAGAATCGTGCAGCTGCTGGTAGCAGGTTGAAGAATCATGCAGCTGCTGGTAGCAGGTTGAAGAATCGTGCAGCTGCTGGTAGCAGGTTGAAGAATCATGCAGCTGCTGGTAGCAGGTTGAAGAATCATGCAGCTGCTGGTAGCAGGTTGAAGAATCATGCAGCTGCTGGTAGCAGGTTGAAGAATCATGCAGCTGCTGGTAGCAGGTTGAAGAATCATGCAGCTGCTGGTAGCAGGTTGAAGAATCATGCAGCTGCTGGTAACAGGTTGAAGAATCATGCAGCTGCTGGTAGCAGGTTGAAGAATTATGCAGCTGCTGGTAGCAGGTTGAAGAATCGTGCAGCTGCTGGTAGCAGGTTGAAGAATCATGCAGCTGCTGGTAGCAGGTTGAAGAATCGTGCAGCTGCTGGTAGCAGGTTGAAGAATCATGCAGCTGCTGGTAGCAGGTTGAAGAATCGTGCAGCTGCTGGTAGCAGGTTGAAGAATCATGCAGCTGCTGGTAGCAGGTTGAAGAATCGTGCAGCTGCTGGTAGCAGGTTGAAGAATCATGCAGCTGCTGGTAACAGGTTGAAGAATCATGCAGCTGCTGGTAACAGGTTGAAGAATCATGCAGCTGCTGGTAGCAGGTTGAAGAATCATGCAGCTGCTGGTAACAGGTTGAAGAATCATGCAGCTGCTGGTAGCAGGTTGAAGAATCGTGCAGCTGCTGGTAGCAGGTTGAAGAATCATGCAGCTGCTGGTAGCAGGTTGAAGAATCGTGCCGCTGCTGGTAGCAGGTTGAAGAATCTTGCAGCTGCTGGTAGCAGGTTGAAGAATCGTGCAGCTGCTGGTAGCAGGTTGAAGAATCATGCAGCTGCTGGTAGCAGGTTGAAGAATCATGCAGCTGCTGGTAGCAGGTTGAGGATTCTTTCATCACTGATGTTTACACAGTGCTTATCCGCGTCCGTGGCTCTCCTGTGTCCGTGGCTCTCCTGTGTCCGTGGCTCTCCTGTGTCTGTGGCTCTCCTATGTCTGTTGCTCTCCTGTGTCCGTGGCTCTTCTGTGTCCGTGGCTCTCCTGTGTCTGTGGCTCTCCTATGTCTGTTGCTCTCCTGTGTCCGTGGCTCTCCTGTGTCCGTGGCTCTCCTGTGTCCGTGGCTCTCCTGTGTCCGTGGCTCTCCTGTGTCCGTGGCTCTCCTGTGTCTGTGGCTCTCCTGTGTCCGTGGTTCTCCTGTGTCCGTGGTTCTCCTGTGTCCGTGGTTCTCCTGTGTCCTTGGTTCTCCTGTGTCCGTGGCTCTCCTGTGTCTGTGGCTCTCCGGTGTCTGTGGCTCTCCTGTGTCTGTGGCTCTCCTGTGTCCGTGGGTCTCCTGTGTCCGTGGTTCTCCTGTGTCCGTGGTTCTCCTGTGTCCGTGGTTCTCCTGTGTCCGTGGTTCTCCTGTGTCCGTGGCTCTCCTGTGTCTGTGGCTCTCCTGTGTCTGTGGCTCTCCTGTGTCTGTGGCTCTCCTGTGTCTGTGGCTCTCCTGTGTCTGTGGCTCTCCTGTGTCTGTGGCTCTCCTGTGTCTGTGGCTCTCCTGTGTCTGTGGCTCTCCTGTGTCCGTGGCTCTCCTGTGTCTGTGGCTCTCCTGTGTCTGTGGTTCTCCTGTGTCCGTGGCTCTCCTGTGTTCGTGGCTCTCCTGTGTCCGTGGCTCTCCTGTGTCTGTGGCTCTCCTGTGTCTGTGGCTCTCCTGTGTCTGTGGCTCTCCTGTGTCCGTGGCTCTCCTGTGTCTGTGGCTCTCCTGTGTCTGTGGCTCTCCTGTGTCCGTGGCTCTCCTGTGTCCGTGGCTCTCCTGTGTCTGTGGCTCTCCTGTGTTTTACTCTGTATATTCCACACTTCCTCTCTCGTCTTTGATTCCAGTTAGAGACGAGATTCTACTTCTTTCTTCTCCTTTATATTATAATTGTCTTCTTCTTTAGGTGATTCAATATCTAGATTATCAGAGAGAATATTTCGTGATCGTGTTGGGTGGGAAGTCTTGAGTAGTTTCCCGTGTAAAGATTGTTAGTTCTGTGTCATAGTCTGCTTATGGCCAGCCTTTTAAACTCTCCTCCCAGTAATGTAAACACGTCGGAAAATAAACACAAGTGCAGTATAATGCGATCCTTTATTGACAACGTTTCGCCCACATAGTGGGTTTTTATCAGGTCACACAGATTTATACGAGTACGTATTGTGTGGAGAGTCAGGTGGAGAATGTGTCACTGAGTCGATTTGTGAAGTGAATTACCCCAGTATATCTGCTAGATGGGATATCTCGCCTGCCTTGGAGGAGGGGTGAGCACAGGGAACAGTGTTCCGAGGAGGAGGAGGAGGGGGTGAGCACAGGGAACAGTGTTCCGAGGAGGAGGAGGAGGAGGAGGGGTGAGCACAGAGAACAGTGTTCCGAGCGGGGGAACATGTTGCTAGAATTACTTATCAATTTTTCTGGTCTTGGCTACGTTAACTTTGCCGTATTCTCCGAAGCTTAAGTCATGTGTTAGGTAAACGGTCACAGATGCAACTAATGCGACTTTTTTTTTTTTGTAGTAGCGTTTCGATCTCCATAAGTTTTGTCAGGCTCTCCTAGAGAGCGAAACGTTGCCACAATGTCACATTAGTTTGCATCTGTGTCAATTTACCTAACATTTTGTGGGTAATTCTCCCATTATTAAGTTGACTGACGTAAATATTTCTGAATATTTTTTATCCTTTCCTTCCAGTACTCTGTACTGGTGTTGAATTGTTCGTTCTGTATGTATGGAGACACAGTTGGAATATCTATGGCAAATGAATACGCTCATCTAAGACTGTATTGTTTGGTGTCTTTTACAGAGGTGTAATTTTCTTGCTTGTTTTGATGTCATCCGCAAAAGATAACACGATTTTCTTTTGTTTTCCTTCTCTTGAGAATGATGAAGAGCGCAAGTCTTGGGCAACTGAAGATCCCGCTCCACTCTCATTCATTTTCGTTATCACTTGTGTGAGAGCTATAAGGTACACAAGAGATTTCCTGGTATCCTGTCATAAGTTCTGGCATTAATTTAAAATTTAAAAGTTATCCGTCAGAGTAGATGAGAATACATACACACACACACACACACACACACACACACACACACACACACACACACACACACACACACACACACTAGTTTGGGAAGCGATGTAGTGGAGGCAGGATCCATACATAGCTTTAAGCAGAGGTATGATAAAGCTCACGGTTCAGGGAGAGTGACCTAGTAGCGACCAGTGGACAGGCGGGGCCAGGAGCTTGGAATCGACCCCTGCAGCCTCAACTAGGTGAGTACACACACACACACACACACACACACACACACACACACACACACACACACACACACACACACACACACACACACACACACGCACACACACATTTACTCCATTTGGTTATCATTTTTGAAACGTTTCGTCTACTCTGAAGGCGAAACGTTTCAGTCGAATACAATATTTTAGTTACTTTTACATTCGACCGAAGAAGCGTGTAGAGCAGGCCAGATATTTCGAAAAAGATACATGCATCCAACTCTTGCCCATGTCTCTTACTCTTCTATCCCTCAGCAGCCAAGTTATTTTTTTTTTAATGATTCTGCCAAAAACTTCGCTCAAGATATGACTATGTTTTGATTTTCTTCAAAAGTCTCAGTTGTTCCTGTCATTGTGATTTACTAGCTGAAAGAATTATGAACTTCTTGCTCTCACAGAAACCATAATATGACGTCTCAGCACCCTTTCAAAGACTTTTACGTCGTGTTATGTTAATGCTACTGGTTGGTATTTTGTTCTATTGTTCTGGGGATATAAAGTATTTCTGGGGGAGCCTCTGTGATCTCACCTGAATCCAAAAGGAATGCTCTTCTTAGTAATATTTTGCATTTTGTTTTATAAATATTTCATGACGAGCACTGCGTGTATGGGAATGTCAAGTTCTCGTTTAAAGTCTGCAAGACTTGTGCTAATGTAAGAAACGTAACTGAGGAGTGAAGAGAGTATAAGAGGGACAGCTGGCGAGTGGAGAGAGTGCAAGAGAGAATAAGAGAGAATAAGATTTCGTTCGGATTTTTAACCCCGGAGGGTTAGCCACCCAGGATAACCCAAGAAAGTCAGTGCGTCATCGAGGACTGTCTAACTTATTTCCATTGGGGTCCTTAATCTTGTCCCCCAGGATGCGACCCACACCAGTCGACTAACACCCAGGTACCTATTTGCTGCTAGGTGAACAGGACAACAGGTGTAAGGAAACGTGTCGAAATGTTTCCACCCGCCGGGAATCGAACCCGGGCCCTCCGTGTGTGAAGCGGGAGCTTTAGCCACCAGACCTCTGGTAAAGAATGGAGAGAGTGCAAGAGACCTCTGGTAAAGAATGGAGAGAGTACAAGAGACCTCTGGTAAAGAGTGGAGAGAGTACAAAAGAGACTGGTGACGAGAAGAGGGAATACAAGAGACTCTGTTAAAGAGTGAAGAGAGAACACGAGACTCTGGGTGTTCATCTCTCATGAGGTCGCATTGATTCCTATACATGAGTTCACATTTGTTTTTCTGAGGATTTACCTCATTTTTTTCTGGTCACTCGTGTGCATGCACTACAGATATATCCCTCTTGACCGCTGAGTAAAAGGGGTTGTGGGGCTAAGGATTCCTCAAAACACTCCGGTGTTGACTGGACAGACCGGTGTTGTTACCCGATACTGGATTCGTTAAGACCTAGTTCGGCTCAAGCGTGAAGCTGGACCTGTGTCCGGCTCCTTGCACGACCTCAAACCGCGTCAGGAAACCCTTATTATGTTTCCTGACAAAACCCTTACCTAACCTAACCTGAAACCTCATTTTCATATCACCTTTAAATTAACAAGAGTATCTTAAAAAATAAAATACACAATATTCTAGGAAGTGAGAGGGAATATAAGCCTTTAATTTCTAAATGTTATTCTGAAATTCTCGTGCGGGGGAAGGAATAAATGCAATGAATTTATTTTCGAATGTGTTGATGTTTCTGAGAAGTCCAAAAACAAGTGTGTAATGTGTGTTGCGGGGCAGGGATGTGAGGGGAATGTAAGTAGCCATGGTGCATGCTTACACATATATTCATGGCT
>NC_091320.1:23022271-23129771 GCF_038502225.1 Cherax quadricarinatus | reverse complement strand
TACTTTACAATGTTACTTTACAATGTTACTTTATAATGTTACTTTACAATGTTACTTTATAATGTTACTTTATAATGTTACTTTATAATGTTACTTTATAATGTTACTTTACAATGTTACTTTACAATGTTACTTTACAATGTTACTTTACAATGTTACTTTACAATGTTACTTTACAATGTTACTTTATAATGTTACTTTACAATGTTACTTTACAATGTTACTTTATAATGTTACTTTACAATGTTACTTTACAATGTTACTTTATAATGTTACTTTACAATGTTACTTTATAATGTTACTTTACAATGTTACTTTACAATGTTACTTTATAATGTTACTTTATAATGTTACTTTACAATGTTACTTTATAATGTTACTTTACAATGTTACTTTACAATGTTACTTTATAATGTTACTTTATAATGTTACTTTACAATGTTACTTTATAATGTTACTTTATAATGTTATTTTACAATGTTACTTTATAATGTTACTTTATAATGTTATTTTACAATGTTACTTTACAATGTTACTTTATAATGTTACTTTATAATGTTACTTTATAATGTTACTTTACAATGTTACTTTACAATGTTACTTTATAATGTTACTTTATAATGTTACTTTACAATGTTACTTTACAATGTTACTTTACAATGTTACTTTATGTTACTTTATAATGTTACTTTATAATGTTACTTTACAATGTTACTTTATAATGTTACTTTATAATGTTATTTTACAATGTTACTTTACAATGTTACTTTATAATGTTACTTTACAATGTTACTTTACAATGTTACTTTATAATGTTACTTTATAATGTTATTTTACAATGTTACTTTACAATGTTACTTTATAATGTTACTTTATAATGTTACTTTACAATGTTACTTTATAATGTTACTTTATAATGTTACTTTACAATGTTACTTTACAATGTTACTTTACAATGTTACTTTACAATGTTACTTTATAATGTTACTTTATAATGTTATTTTACAATGTTACTTTACAATGTTACTTTATAATGTTACTTTATAATGTTATTTTACAATGTTACTTTACAATGTTACTTTACAATGTTACTTTATAATGTTACTTTACAATGTTACTTTACAATGTTACTTTATAATGTTACTTTACAATGTTACTTTATAATGTTACTTTACAATGTTACTTTACAATGTTACTTTACAATGTTACTTTATAATGTTACTTTATAATGTTATTTTACAATGTTACTTTACAATGTTACTTTACAATGTTACTTTATAATGTTACTTTATAATGTTACTTTATAATGTTACTTTATAATGTTACTTTATAATGTTACTTTACAATGTTACTTTATAATGTTACTTTATAATGTTACTTTACAATGTTACTTTATAATGTTACTTTATAAAGTAACATTATAAAGTAACATTTTAATGTTACTTTACAATGTTACTTTACAATGTTACTTTATAATGTTACTTTACAATGTTACTTTATAATGTTACTTTACAATGTTACTTTATAATGTTACTTTACAATGTTACTTTACAATGTTACTTTATAATGTTACTTTATAATGTTACTTTACAATGTCACTTTACAATGTTACTTTACAATGTTACTTTATAATGTTACTTTATAATGTTACTTTACAATGTTACTTTATAATGTTACTTTACAATGTTACTTTACAATGTTACTTTATAATGTTACTTTACAATGTTACTTTATAATGTTACTTTACAATGTTACTTTATAATGTTACTTTACAATGTTACTTTATAATGTTACTTTACAATGTTACTTTATAATGTTACTTTATAATGTTACTTTATAATGTTACTTTACAATGTTACTTTATAATGTTACTTTATAATGTTACTTTACAATGTTACTTTATAATGTTACTTTACAATGTTACTTTATAATGTTACTTTACAATGTTACTTTATAATGTTACTTTATAATGTTACTTTATAATGTTACTTTACAATGTTACTTTATAATGTTACTTTACAATGTTACTTTATAATGTTACTTTACAATGTTACTTTATAATGTTACTTTATAATGTTACTTTACAATGTTACTTTACAATGTTACTTTACAATGTTACTTTACAATGTCACTTCACAATGTCACTTCACAATGTCACTTCACAATGTCACTTCACAATGTCACTTCACAATGTCACTTCACAATGTCACTTCACAATGTCACTTCACAACGTCACTTCACAATGTCACTTCACAATGTCACTTCACAACGTCACTTCACAATGTCACTTCACAATGTCACTTCACAACGTCACTTCACAATGTCACTTCAAAATGTCACTTCACAACGTCACTTCACAACGTCACTTCACAATGTCACTTCACAACGTCACTTCACAATGTCACTTCACAACGTCACTTCACAACGTCACTTCACAATGTCACTTCACAACGTCACTTCACAATGTCACTTCACAATGTCACTTCACAATGTCACTTCACAATGTCACTTCACAACGTCACTTCACAATGTCACTTCACAACGTCACTTCACAATGTCACTTTACAATGTCACTTCACAATGTCACTTCACAATGTCACTTCACAATGTCACTTCACAATGTCACTTCACAATGTCACTTCACAATGTCACTTCACAATGTCACTTCACAACGTCACTTCACAATGTCACTTCACAATGTCACTTCACAATGTCACTTCACAATGTCACTTCACAACGTCACTTCACAACGTCACTTCACAATGTCACTTCACAATGTCACTTCACAACGTCACTTCACAACGTCACTTCACAACGTCACTTCACAATGTCAACATCGTACCAAGTCTGCCTTCATCTCTCGCTAGAGACTTCAAAGATTCTTGAAATAATGAAAAAAGTTGTCACTGAGCAAGTACGAAAAGTTTGGGTGGATAAATCTGTGGTAACCTAAAAGTTTGATACTGTTACTGTTTCCTGTGTGTGTGGGACACTGGAGATACGAAGCAGCAGTACATTCAGCGTACCTGGCCGGCTACAGAATCATATGAGGCAGACGTGAACAATATTCAACCTACACCATTAATGGATCCAGGTGGTTTACTTCTTCCTCCTTACAGTCAAGTTGGGCCTCATTAAAAACTTCGTCAATGTTTTGGACAAAGAAGGTACCGAATTTGCCTATCCGAAGGAGAGGCTTCCTTAAGTTAGTGACGCCAAACTGAAGGAATGTATTTTCGTAGGACCTCAGATTAGGATTACTAAAAGATCCTCATTTGCATGTCTGGCAGTCAAGAACACTCGTGCAGGTTTCTTGGACAGTCACCACACTAATGATTGCAGTAATAGTGTAAAAGAGCCATTGATACCATGTTATCTAATGGGGTGTTGAATGTCCCTCAAAATTCATTTCCTCCATTCTCACGTGACTTTTTTTTTCCCGTCAAACCTCGATAATGTTAATGATAAATACGGTCAACGATTTCACCAAGACACATCTATCATGGAGAAGAGAAATCAAGGAAACCTGGCGACCAGTTTGATGGCCAGCTACTGGTGGACATTGGTGCGGGACAGCCAAAATGAACACAACCGAAAAAAACTGAAAACTGCGATGTAAATATGTTTGTATGACTGTAAAGGCAAGCTCTCTTTGTTATGCATCTGCTGAAGAGGATCCAGAAGGGGGTCGAAAGATCAGTAATCTCCTCAGTGTTTGTCTCTGTGTGGGTTATTACTGAGCAACGACCAGTGTTCATTACACACACAAACACATATATCTAAATATATATATATATATATATATATATATATATATATATATATATATATATATATCAGCAGGTCGGCCGTCTCCCACCGAAGCAGGGTGATCCAAAAAGAAAGAAAATCCCCAAAAAAGAAAATACTTTCATCATTCAACACTTTCACCTCACACTCAATCACTATCTTTGCAGAGGCGCAGAGATACAACAGTTTAGAAGCATATATAACATACTCCTCCAAACTGCCAATACCCCAAACCCTTCCTTTAAAGTGCAGGCATTGTACTTCCCATTTCCAGTACTCAAGCCTGGCTATATAAAAATAACCGGTTTCCCTGAATCCATTCACTAAATATTACCCTGCTCACACCCCAACAGCTCGTCAGGTCCCGAAAACCATTCGTCTCCATTCACTCCTATCTAACACGCTCACACATACTGGAAGTCCAAGCCCCTCCCCCACAAAATCTCCTTTACCCCCCTCCAACCTTTTCGAGGACGACCCCTACCCCGCCTTCCTTTCCCCACAGATTTATAAGCTCTCCAAATCATTCTACTTTGTTCCATTCTCTCTAAATGACCAAACCACCTCAACAACCCCTCTTCAGCCCTCTAATACATTTAGTAACTCCACACCTCCTCCTAATTTTCACACTCCGAATTCTCTGTATAATGTTTACACATTGTCCTTAGACAGGGCATCTCCACTGCCTCCAGCCACCTCCTTACTGCAGCATTTGCAACCCAAGCTTCACACCCATATAAGAGTGTTGGTACCACTTTCGTACATTCCCTTCTTTGCCTCCATGGATAACGCTTTTTGTCTCCACAGATACCTCAACGCACCACTCACCTTTTTCCCTTCAATTCTATGGTTAACCTCATCCTTCATAAACCCATCTGCTGACAAGTCAACTCCCAAATATCTGAAAACATTCACTTCTTCCATATTCCTTCTCTCCAATGCAACATCCATTTCTTTTGTATCTAAATCATTTGATACCTTCATAACCTTACTCTTATCTATGTTCACTTTCAACTTGCTACCTTTACACACCCTCCCAAACTCGTCCACTAACCTTTGTAACTTTTCTTTAGAATCTTCCATAAGCACAGTATCATCAGCAAAAAGTAACTGTCAATTCCCATTTTGTATTTGATTCCCCATAATTTAATCCCACCCCTCTCCCGAACATTTATAAATATGTTAAACAACCATGGTGACATTACACATCCCTGTCTAAGACCTACTTTTACCGGGAAGTAATCTCCCTCTCTCCTACACACCCTAACCTGAGCCTCACTATCCTCATAAAAACTCTTTACAGCATTTAGTAACTTACCACCTATTCCATACACTTGCAACATCTGCCACATTGCTCCCCTATCCACTCTATCATATGCCTTTTTTAAATCCATAAATGGAATGAAAACTTCCCTAACTCTACCTAAATACTGTGCACATACATGCTTCAATGTTGAAGATTGAAACATTTATGCAACATATGGGAATCTTTATTGAGGAAACGTTTCGTCACACAGTGGGTTCATCAGTCCAATACAAATTAGAAGGGTGTAAGGAGAGGAGGAGTTTGAGGTAATCAGTCCCTCAGCCTGGAGTCGATGTGTTCAGTCCATCAATCGTGTAGGAAGTGCAGCATAGGGCTGTCATAGTGGATGGTACCACTATGACCCCGCCTCCTCCTGCTTCGCCTCACCTGACTACAGTATATAAGCCACGTCTACGGCCCTATGCTGTACTTTCTACAAGATTGATAGACTGAACACATCGACTCCAGGCTGAGGGACTGATTACCTCAAACTCCTCCTCTCCTTACACCCTTCTAATTTGTATTGGACTGATGAACCCACTGTGTGACGAAACGTTTCCTCAATAAAGATTCCCATATGTTGCATAAGTGTCTTAATCTTCAACTTGTCGGTTTTCTAAACCATTTATCACATGCTTCAATGTAAACACTTGATCTTCACATCCCCTACCCACTCTTAAACCTCCTCTAATTCTTTCAATAATAACCCTACTGCACACACTTCCTGGTATACTCAGTAAACTCATTCCCCTATAATTTTTAAAATCTCTTTTGTCCCCTTTCCCTTTATATAATGGAACTATACATGCTCTCTGCCAATCCCTGGATACTTTCGCCTCTTTCATACATTTACTAAGCAAAAATACCAACCACTCCAACAATACATCATCCCCTGCTTTTAACATTTCTGCCATGATCCCGTCAGTTCCACCTGCTTTATTCCGTCTCAGTCTACGTAAAGCCTCACGCACCTACCCCACACTCACATCCTGCTCTACTTCACTCCTAAAAGATGTTATTCTTCCCTGGCCAGTGCATGAAATTACTGCCTCCCTTTCTTCATCGACATTTAAAAGTTCCTCAAAATATTCTCGCCATCTACCCAATACCTCCATCTCCCCATCTACTAACTCCCCTACTCTGTTTTTAACTGACAAATCCATTTGTTCTCTAGGCTTTCTTAACTTGTTTATCTCACTCCAATTTTTTTTCTTATTTTCATCAAATTTTTTCGACAGTGCCTCTCCCACTCTATCATCTGCTCTCCTTTTGCACTCTCTCACCACTCTCTTCACCTTTCTTTTACTCTCCATATACTCTGCTCTTCTTATAACACTTCTGTTTTATAAAAAGCTCCCATAAGCTGCATTTTTCTCTTTTATCACATCCTTTACTTCATCATTCCACCAATCACTCCTCTTTCCTCCTGCCCCCACCCTCCTATAACCACAAACTTCTGCCCCACATTCTAATACTGCATTTTTAAAACTATCCCATCTCTCTTCAACCCCCACTACTCATACTTGCACCAGCCCACCTTACTGTCAATAGTTGTTTATATCTCACCTTAACTTCCTCCTCCCTTAGTTTATATACGTTCACCTCTCTCTTACTTGCTGTTGCCATTTTCCTTTTGTCCCATCTACCTCTTACTCTAACTGTAGCTACAATTAAGTAATGATCCGATATATCGGTTGCCCCTCTATAAACATGTGCATCCTGACGCCTGCCCATCAATCTTTTATCCACCAATATATAATGTAACTACTTTCATTACGTGCTATATACCTTGTATACTTATCCTCTTTTTCATAAAATATGTATTATTACCAAATCTCTTTCTACACTTAGCTCAATTAAAGGCTCCCCATTTTCAGTTACCCCTGGCACCCCAAATTTACCTACTACTCCCTTCACAACATTGTTACCCACTTTAACATTGAGGTCCCCAACCACAAGTACTCTCTCACTTGGTTCAAAACTCCCCACGCACTATATATATATATATATATATATATATATATATATATATATATATATATATATATATATATATATATATATATATATATATATATATATATATATATATATATATATATATACGTTAAAAAGACATTAGTTTTGTCATTGCAAGCAGCACACTTAATATTTATGCGTAATATAATACCTGTGATTGTTAGGTAACATATATCATGTGATTCTTCAAATTTAAATAACCAAAATACTGATCATAAGGTTTAAATAAAATTTTACGTGACGAAGACTAAACAAACTCACCTTCGTGATCAACTCACTGAAGTTATTTTAATAATGATAATATTATTTTAATGAGGGAGAGAGAGAGGGATAGAGAAAGAGAGAAAAAGGAAAGAGAGATAGAGAGAGAGGTGTCCCACAGGGTGTGTGTTATCCTCCCTGGCAATACATTTGTCCGTGTTCTCTCTCATTACTGACCCATCAATAACTCTCTCCTCACCCCTCGTCCCCCTCCCCCTCAGCCGATGCTCCCGAACCCAGTGGTACCTTCTTCAGTGGTACCTCTAACCAGCGGTACCTTCCCCAGTAGTACCAGCACCAGTGGTACTTCCCTCAGTTGTAGCCCCTACCAGATAAACCCTCACCAGTGGTACCTCAGTGATAACCCTCACCAGTGCTGCCTCCCTCAGTGGTACTTCCCCCCAGTGGTACCTTCCATCAGTGGATGTTGCAATTAGTATTAACGTTTTTATTATCGGTTGGTTAATGAGGTTCAAATCCTGTCGACTACACGAGGGCGGTTAAGGCTGCATGTCACCCGTTCACCACTAGTCATGGATACTTTAATCACTAATTCGGGGAACCTAGTAAACTCAGTATATATACACTGGGAAGAGTTTACCCCCTTTTTCAGATATTAATGTAGTCCTTAGTGGTGGCGAATATGCAGCGAATATGGGATTTAAACCCTATTTACCAGTCAACCAGAATACTCTGTATATAAATATGAATATAATACGAATACGTCACGTACATAAAATTAATACAACAGATAAGCTCATATAAATTATGTATATACTATTTAAAATATATAATCTAAACTGTTAATAACATAGTTAGCTTTATCAAACTGATAAGAGTGTATGTGTGACAGGTGTAAGTAACAGCTGTGATTGACGGGTGTACGACAGTGAGGTCACTAGATCTTATAATTTAGACGCATGTGTAAACACTTCGGCATCTTTACTGTGGAAACGTTTCGCCACACAGTGACTTCATCAGTCCGGTACAAAGATGCGAAGATCAGAAGGAGTTTGAGGTAATCAGTCTCTCGTCCTGTAGTGTATCAGTCTTATGAAGATTAATGAACTGATTACATCGACTTCATAAGACTGATGGACTGATTATATCGACTCCAGGCCGGGGGACTGATTACCTCAAACTCCTTCTGAATTTCAACCATTCTTCTTTGTACTGGACTGGTGAAAGCACTGTCTGGCGCAACGTTTCCACAAATAAAGATACCTAAGTGTGGCACATGTGTCTAATTTATTAACTTGTCGGTTCTCTGAACCATTTATCCACGTCACTGGACCTAACGCAGTGCTCCTTCTATTCTTAAGAGTAGGAATGGCTGGACTGTGAGTGGGACCCGCGAGGTGAATTACAAAGACGCGTGAGCATACACTAGGAGCATATTTATTGGAAAACATTTCGGCGCTGTGACCTTTATCAGATAATTGCTACAAACGAAAGTTTGGGATGGCAGTGGGCAGCCCTCTCACTCAGTGCTGTGCTTGCCAACCTCTTCATTGAGAACCAGCAAACCGAGAAACTCAGCACCATCACTGACGATATCTTGGTGTTCTATCCTAGACGTTTTAATATCGGGTCCAGCTTCAGTAAAATCACCGTTGTAGATCCATCTATAAAATTCGCATTGAAACTAGAAAATCGAGAGCAAATTTCCTCTCCTGGAAGTTCTCCTGGGCAGGTCTCCTGACAGCAGCAAGAAAGTTCATTTTATGCACTTTTGTTCACACCTCTGACACTCGAATTGAAAGAGATACCCTTACTGGTTTCTTCTTAAGAGCTATCCACATCTCCAGTCCTTGTTTTCTTGAATAGGAATGTACCTACGTAACAAAGATCTACACACGTCTTCATTTTCCTCTCTTCACTTAGCTATCTTTAAGAAAACACCCAGCTCTTAGTGTCCCATGCGGGGAGGATGCCATGAAGACTCGTCAGGTGCTTGCTAGAAGCATCACTGTAACTACTCTAGCTTCATCTTCCATCAAATCCCTCACTACGAAGCCTAGTCCTACACTTCCATGGTAGGTGTCTACACCAACCCCTGCGGACACAGTTCCAGGAAATATGTAGGGAAGACAGGCAGAAGTCTCTCCACGAAAGTGAACATCGAGGCGCCTGCATCAACTACATGACTGAACGTCTGTGTTCTCACTGATGAATTAGTCACTTGTCCTCACTGAACCCGATCTTAGACGTCGAAAGTACTTTGAAGCTTCATTGTTCACCGTCGCCAACACTGTTGAGCACAGGACTGTAAGCTACAACATATCAAAAACACCGTCATGCGTGAACCTCGTCCAGGTAAAGTCCCATCCACCTCACAACACGGGAATCACGTGACCTCGCCGGCTGCTTCACGCCATCACAAAATTCTCATTTCTTCAGGTCACTCGATGACTCTCACACTTCATATATATATATATATATATATATATATATATATATATATATATATATATGTCGTGCCGAATATGTAAAACTGGTCAATTAGCAAGAACTCATTTAAAATTAAGTCATTTCTAAAATTTTCACTTATACGTTTAAAGACATATTTTTTTCATTAATGTTAATGTAAAAAATTTTAATTTTGCACCAAAAGAATCTTAGAAAACTTACCTAACCTTATTATAACAAGAACAATTTATTTTAGCCTAACCCAACTAAATATATTTTAGATTTGTTTACAATAATTTAATACTAAACAAACACAGTGAAATATATATTTTTCGTTAGGTTCAGAATGATTTTGGCGAAATTATTGCATACACAAATTTTCACTTGTCCTATATGGCAAGATGAGCGTTGCTATTTAAGCCAAGATCGCAAGTTCTGCCTATTCGGCACGACATATATATATATATATATATATATATATATATATATATATATGCAATAAGATCACAGTGAACAGGTGATTTCAAAATATGCAAAACAACCACTCTGAAAGAATAGAGAAATTCCAAGCGCTTTCGTGACTACTCACATTATCAAGGAACTATGAAAGTGAAGCATCCAAGGAAGCTATATAAGGGGTCCGGCCAGCACCTCACTATCAGATCCCACAACGGTTAAACACGTGGCGCGCGGCGACCCAACTTGGATAGGTCCTTTGCAAAACTCACCCCCAAGCTATTCTACCCAAGAAAATTAAAAAATTATTTGTCCAGTGTATTATTAAATTCTTCCCAAATTCTATTAATTATAAAAGGATCTAATTTATATAAACCAAAGGAAATATTCATATTATTGTCAAAACTGCTTTTTATGAAACAAGATTCAATTATATTCCTGTCGACCATGGACTTGCTTGATACTACTTTCTCAACTTTTTGAAAATCAATTGGATGGTTAAAATCTCTTACATGAATAAATAGAGCATTGGAATCTTGTCCAGTTCTAATGCTATATTTATGTTGTTTTAATCTTAGTTCGAGATTTTTACCAGTTTGACCGTAATAAACCTTATCGCAAATTTTACAAGGAATCTTATAGACACATCCATCAGCATTTTGGGGGGAATTCTTTATCAAAAGTTTTTTTAATGTATCAAGATTTTTGAATACAACTTTAATATTAAAAGTCTTAAGAAGAGAAGGCATATCAACCAAGTTTTCATGGTAAGGGAGAACCAAATAGGTAATGATTTAAAATACCCAAGAAATGTAATTGATAAATCTTTTAAAGTTGCTAGAAACACTTTTTATAATCCAAAAAGGGGCAACCAGCCTTATTCAACTAAAAATATGTTGGTTCTCCCTTACCATGAAAACTTGGTTGATATGCCTTCTCTTCTTAAGACTTTTAATATTAAAGTTGTATTCAAAAATCTTGATACAGTAAAAAAAACTTTTGATAAAGAATTCCCCCCAAAATGCTGATGGATGTGTCTATAAGATTCCTTGTAAAATTTGCGATAAAGTTTATTACGGTCAAACTGGTAAAAAAATCGAACTAAGATTAAAACAACATAAATATAGCATTAGAACTGGACAAGATTCCAATGCTCTATTTATTCATGTAAGAGATTTTAACCATCCAATTGATTTTCAAAAAGTTGAGAAAGTAGTATCAAGCAAGTCCATGGTCGACAGGAATATAATTGAATCTTGTTTCATAAAAAGCAGTTTTGACAATAATAATGTATCTCTCGTTGTCACCTACACTTCCCATGTATCTCTCGTTGTCACCTACACTTCCCATGTATCTCTCGTTGTTACCTACACTTCCCATGTATCTCTCGTTGTCACCTACACTTCCCATGTATCTCTCGTTGTTACCTACACTTCCATGTATCTCTCGTTGTCACCTACACTTCCCATGTATCTCTCGTTGTTACCTACACTTCCCATGTATCCCTCGTTGTCACCTACAACTTCCCATGTATCTCTCGTTGTCACCTACACTTCCCATGTATCTCTCGTTGTCACCTACACTTCCCATGTATCTCTCGTTGTCACCTACACTTCCCATACCTGGAGGTTACCTGGAGGTTATTCCGGGGATCAACGCCCCCGCGGCCCGGTCCATGACCAGGCCTCCCGATGGATCAGGGCCTGATCAACTAGGCTGTTACTGCTGGCCGCACGCAGTCCAACGTACGAGCCACAGCCCGGCTGATCCGGCACTGACTTTAGGTATCTGTCCAGCTCTCTCTTGAAGGCAGCCAGGGGTTTATTGGCAATTCCCCTAATGCTTGATGGGAGGCTGTTGAACAGTTTTGGGCCCCGGACACTTATGGTGTTTTCTCTTAGTGTACCAATGGGGCCCCTACTTTTTATTGGGGGCATTTTGCATCGCCTGCCCAGTCTTTTACTTTCGTAGGGAGTGATTTCTGTGTGCAGATTTGGGACCATTCCTTCCAAGATTTTCCAAGTGTAGATTATGATATATCTCTCCCTCCTGCGTTCCAACGAGTACAAGTCAAGTGCTTCCAAGCGTTCCCAGTAGTTTAGGTGCTTGACAGAACTTATACGTGCAGTAAAGGATCTCTGTACACTCTCCAGATCTGCGATTTCACCTGCTTTGAATGGAGATGTTAATGTACAGCAGTATTCCAGCCTAGAGAGAACAAGTGATTTGAAAAGGATCATCATGGGCTTGGCATCTCTCGTTTTGAAAGTTCTCATTATCCATCCTATCATTTTCTTTGCACGTGCGATCGTGGCACTGTTGTGATCCTTGAAAGTGAGATCCTCAGACATTACTACTCCCAGGTCCCTTACATTATTTTTCCGCTCTATTGTATGGCCGGAGTCAGTAGTATACTCTGTTCTAGTTATTATCTCCTCCAGTTTTCCATAACGGAGTAGTTGGAATTTGTCCTCATTGAACATCATATTGTTTACCGTTGCCCACTGGAAAACTTTGTTTATATCTTCTTGGAGGTTAACCGCGTCCTCAGCAGATGACAGCCTCATGCAGATCCTAGTATCATCCGCAAAGGATGATACGGTGCTGTGGTGTATATCTCTGTTTATGTCTGATATGAGGATAAGGAATAAGATGGGGGCGAGTACTGTGCCTTGTGGAACAGAGCTCTTCACTATGGCAGCCTCCGATTTAACTCTGTTGACCACTACTCTTTGTGTTCGATTTGTTAGGAAGTTGAAGATCCATCTCCCCACTTTCCCAGTTATTCCTTTAGCACGTATTTTATGGGCTATTACGCCATGATCGCATTTGTCAAATGCTTTTGCAAAGTCTGTGTATATTACATCTGCATTCTGATTTTCTTCCAGTGCATCCAAGGCCATGTCATAGTGATCCAGTAGTTGTGAGAGGCAGGAGCGACCTGCCCTGAACCCATGTTGCCCTGGATTGTGCAGATTTTGGGAATCCAGGTGATTTGCAATCCTGCTTCTTAGCACTCTTTCAAAGATTTTTATGATGTGGGACGTCAGAGCTATTGGTCTATAGTTCTTAGCTAATGCTTTGCTGCCACCTTTATGGAGTGGGGCTATATCCGTTGTTTTAAGTGACTGTGGAATTTCACCCATGTCCAAGCTGCTCCTCCATAGTGTACTTAGGGCACGCGAGAGGGGTTTCTTGCAGTTCTTAATGAAAACAGAGTTCCACGAGTCTGGGCCCGGGGCTGAGTGCATAGGCATGTTGTCAATGGCTTTTTCGAAATCTATCGGAGTTAGGGTAATGTCGGAAATCTGGCATACATTTATGGAGTTTTGAGGCTCATTCATGAAGAAATCATTTGGGTCGTCGATCCTCAGACCGATTAGTGGTTCACTAAACACAGAGTCGTACTGGGATTTCAATATTTCACTCATTTCCTTGTTGTCATCTGTGTAAGTCCCATCCTGTCTGAGTAAGGGCCCGATACTAGATGTGGTATTTGCCTTGTTTTTGGCATATGAAAAGAAATATTTTGAATTTCCTTCAATTTCACTAATAGCTTTAAGCTCCTCCTGCCTCTCCTGGTTCCTGTAAGAGTCATTTAGCTTAAGTTCGATAGTTTCCACTTCCCTGGTCAGCGCCTCCTTTCGTGTATCAGATATTCTAGCACTCCTGAGGAGCTCAGTGACTCTTCGTCGTCTTCTGTAGAGAGAGCGTCTTTTTCTCTCCAGTTTACTCCTGCTCTTCTTCTTTCTTAGGGGAATATGCCTAGAACATGCTTCGGCTACCAGGAAGTTGATCCTTTCAAGGCACTGGTTTGGATCCATGTCATTTAAGACATCTTCCCAACATGTATCTCTCGTTGTCACCTACACTTCCCATGTATCTCTCGTTGTCATCTACACTTCCCATGTATCTCTCGTTGTCACCTACACTTCCCATGTATCTCTCGTTGTCACCTACACTTCCCATGTATCTCTCGTTGTCACCTACACTTCCCATGTATCTCTCGTTGTCACCTACACTTCCCATGTATCTCTCGTTGTCACCTACACTTCCCATGTATCTCAAGTGATTATGGTCGCTCGACCAAATATATTTGTCTTTGAATGTATTTGTGTTTTTCTCCTGTTGTAGTGTTGTTGTATTTCTTCGTGAGATGTAAGTTACATTTGTCTCTTCTACAGGAGAGTGTACGTTGAGCAGCTTCACCCTGCCCTCTGTCGGGGTCGCTGCCTCCTCTCCCACCCACGCCCACCTCGACTACAACGACAACCTCACGCCCACCTCCATGTCCGCCCACCTGCCGGAGGGCAGCGTGCCCCATTACGCCCGCCACGGGGGCGGCTTCATGGGGGGCTCCTACCCCGGAGGGGCCCTAGCTGGGCCTCTCTTTCAGCACTACCACGGAGGTGGGGCCCCACTACGTTCTGGGCACCATGGAGGGGCCCTCATGTATGGTGGGGTGCATGCCCCTCCCCTCCTACCCCACCATCAGCCCTACCCAGGTGGGGGCGGCCGCTGGGAGGGTGGGGGCCCTCCCAGAGGGGCCGGAGGGGACAAGGCTCGTAGGGAACAACGTATCAGAAGACCCATGAACGCCTTCATGGTCTGGGCTAAAGTGGAACGTAAGAAACTGGCCGATGAGAACCCTGACTTACACAATGCTGACCTCTCCAAAATGTTGGGTGAGTATGTTGTGTATTTGAGTATGTTATATATGCTGGTGTGTTGGGTGAGTATGTTGGTGTGGTGGAGGATTGTTGGGTGATTTTGTTGGTGTGGTGGAGAAGTGTTGGGATGAGAATCCTGACTTACATTATGCTGACGTCTCCAAGATGTTGGGTGAATATGTTGTGTATGTTAGAGATGCGTTGTTGTTGTTGTTGTTATTATTATTATTATTTGGCATCCATGAAGGGGATTTTTAAATGGTTGCCTGAACTTTTTTTTCTTAAAGTTTCGTTTTTAATTCGCTCATAACACGAGAAAGGCTCATCCGATCGGCTTTAAACTTCCGATGTTGGTGTATAGTAACTAATCCAAAATTCTTGGAACGACTGGCACGCGCGCAGCCTGCCCACACGACCAGAGTTGTAACAACCATTCCCAACATCCTGGAATGAGTACGATAACCTCCGACAACCTCCGCAGTTCAGCTTCAAATGTCCCGGAGATTATTATTATTATAATCAAGGGGGAAGCGCTAAACCCGGAGGATTATACAGCGCCTGGGGGGGGGGGAAGGCATTCAGGCTTAATTCGGGGAACTGGAGCACAGATCCAATTCCCTAAATCAAGAGCCCCTCACCAACATCAAGGAGCCTTCCTTGAGGGGGTGCTGCCTCCTGACTCGAGGACGGCTCTGTATGACCCTTATGGGTTTAGCGCTTAGGATTATAATAAATCCTAACTGGAGAACAGCGGAGAGTGGAAATTGGATTAGACGCACATCATCCAGTTACATTTATTGTCACAGTGGTGGCTCATGCTAACCTCCCCATGGTGTATAAATTTACCTAGTTGGGTGACTCTTATTGTAGCCATCTGGCCTAGTGGTTAACGCACCGGACTGGAGTTTTACGACTCGCTCGCCTTGGGTTCAAACTCCACCTGCTCCCTGGTTATTTTAAGTGTCATATAATGAGAAATTTTTATTTCTCTTAAATCACGTTAAATAAATTTGAGTCTGACTTTCTGAGAGACTTTAATTTTTACACAGCTGCTGCATCTTACTGCCAGGACAGTGACCATCATGTGTGTGTGTGTGGGGGGGGGGGATTTTCCAATATATTAATTTGGTTAAAAATGGTAATTGGAATGACTGGAATCTGTGTGATAACTGGAGAATGCTGCTGCAGATCGGCTTCAAATCTTCATCCCTGGCATTGTTACTGGGTTGCTTCATTAACACTTTGCCAGTTTTATCAAATCGATAGTGACAGTGATTTCCATTTTGTAACTAAAGAATGTATCGTCTTATCGTCTTCAAACCATTAACACTGATGTATTCCAAGTTTATACTCTGTAGCTAAAGTTTTTGAAATTTTACTGAAATTGTTAAAAAAATGTGGAATGGTTGGATTCAGATCAGTTGCTGCAGAATGCTTCTTCTGGTAGGCTTCAAACTTGGTTGGCTTTAATAATTATAACAAAGCTTGCCTTTCACTTTGAGATCTTTGCCAATTTTATTAGACATATGTTTTTTGTGTACTGACTAGAGAACGACTCTTATGGTAGGCTTCAAACTCTTAGGCCCTAATTTGTCTATATATATATATATATATATATATATATATATATATATATATATATATATATATATATATATATATATATATATATATATATGTATGTATATATATATATAAGTATATCGAATTGGAGTGTCTTAAAAACGTACAAAACAGCACGTGTTTCCCCCGTACAGGTTTGGTTGCAATAAAACTGCAGACAAGAAAATTAACACTTTTTTTTATTTCGTTCATTTTTATATAACTTTTTTTTTTTTTTATTTTTTCACGAGTCTTGTGAAGCATTAAACGTAACTGCTTGAGTTGATGTTAGGTTAAGTTACGTTAAGTTACGTTACGTTAGGTTAGGTTAAGTTATGTTAGGTTAGGTTAGGTTACGTTAGGTTAGGTTACGTTATGTTAGGTTAGGTTAGGTTAGGTTATGTTACGTTACGCTAGATTACGTTACGTTAGGTTACGTTACGTTAGGTTACGTTACGTTAGGTTACGTTACGTTAGGTTACGTTACGTTAGGTTAGGTTAGGTTAAGTTATGTTAGGTTAGGTTAGGTTACGTTAGGTTACGTTAGGTTAGGTTAGGTTAGGTTAGGTTATGTTACGTTACGCTAGATTACGTTACGTTAGGTTACGTTACGTTAGGTTACGTTACGTTAGGTTACGTTACGTTAGGTTAGGTTAGGTTAGGTTAGGTTAGGTTAGGTTACGTTAGGTTAGGTTAGGTTAGGTTAGGTTAGGTTATGTTACGTTACGCTAGATTACGTTACGTTAGGTTACGTTACGTTAGGTTACGTTACGTTAGGTTACGTTACGTTAGGTTACGTTAGGTTAGGTTAGGTTACGTTAGGTTAGGTTAGGTTACGTTACGTTAGGTTAGGTTAGGTTACGTTAGGTTAGGTTAGGTTACGTTAGGTTAGGTTACGTTACGTTAGGTTAGGTTACGTTAGGTTAGGTTACGTTAGGTTAGGTTAGGTTAAGTTAGGTTAGGTTACGTTACGTTAGGTTAGGTTACGTTACGTTAGGTTAGGTTACTTTACGTTACGTTACGTTAGGTTAGGTTACTTTACGTTACGTTAGGTTAGGTTACGTTAGGTTAGGTTAGGTTACGTTAGGTTAGGTTACGTTAGGTTAGGTTAGGTTACGTTACGTTACGTTAGGTTCGTCAGGAAACAGGACAAGTGTTTCCTGATATATTATAGCCCATGTCCAAACTTGGTTTAAAAGTGATGACTTTAGAACACCTCTTAAGATCGACTTCAAACTTTCAAAAACTCGCGTATCCTAGAGAAGGTTGATATTGTTAGTGGTGTGTGTGTGTGTGTGTGTGTGTGTGTGTGTGTGTGTGTGTGTGTGTGTGTGTGTGTGTGTGTGTGTTCGTTGACAGTTGCATCTCTACAGTATCGTGATAAAATCATTTGCATTCGTTAAAGTGTTACGGGTGTGGAGAATGGACCAGGGGTAACGAGTGTAACGAGTGTAAAACTTCTGTGAACAGTGGAGGAAATATGTGAGGCTAGTGTTGGGGTGGGGGGGGCATGTGTTTGGGACAGATGTTGGATAGGTGTAGAACTGGTGTTGTTCAGGTGTAGCACTGGTGTTGGGCAGGTGTAGGTTTGTTGTTGGGCAGGTGTAGCACTGGTGTTGGGCAGGTGTAGCACTGGTGTTGGGCAGGTATAGCACTGGTGTTGGACAGGTATAAGGCAGGGTTGGGTGAATAAGGTAGGTGTTGCAGTGGCGTAGGCAGGTACAGGACAGCTGTGGGTAGATGTAGGACAGGTGTAGGAAGGTGTGGGTGATTAGGAAGGGGCAGTATCAACAGTACTTGAGAGACTGGCGTAGCAGTGATAATCAGTGAGATACCACGAGGGAGGCGGAGAGATAGAGCCTAGCCGCTGATAACCTCTTCCACGCCCTCCTGCCCGCACTCCCACCACGCCCACCACCCTCGTCACACGCCAGCACTCCCACGAAACTGTCCACACTGTCACTCTAAGGGGTACCTGAAAAGTGGGGTGCCTAAAAGATCAGGGTTGGCGCTCTTTCTGTTTCTAATTCCTAGGATCGTATCCAATCAGTCCTATACTTGCAAACTGCTTATTTGACCTGGTTCTTCAATAACTGTATTGTCTTCATGATCTTCATGCTTACCTTGTTTGGTTTTCAAATATGGTTAATCAGGTGTGTATGTGTGTACCTGTACTTATTGTACCTTGTCTTAAAGTTATGAATGGATCCTGCCCCTATCACTTCTCTGTGCAGGTTGTTCCACTACCTGACCACCTTTTAAGTTTGAAGAAATCCTGTCTAACATCTATGTGCCCTTGTGTTACTGTTTCCTCTCTCCAACAACGTATCCTTGTTAACAGATGTATATCACAATCACGTCACCTCTGGATCTTTTGTCCTCTAGTGTCGTCAGGTTTAGCTCCTTGAGCTTCTCATCATAGCTCGTACCTCTGAGCTCCAGTAGTCTCGTTGTATACATACCTTTCAACTTTTTTCCCGCTTCTTGACGTGTTTGATGAGGTGTGATTCCATACCCCAATATGGGCCTAAAATATGCTATATATATTGTCTTTCCTTAGGTTAAAATAATAACAATAATAATAATAATAGTAATAATAATAGTAATAACAATAACATTTATTTCTACAAATGCATGATACAACTATTACAGACCATAGCTGACATCAGTGACATATTACTATATAGCCCCTGCTTATGCAGAACATATAGTGCAGCTTAGGTTAATTTTTTCCCCAGCATGAGACCTACACTATTCGACTAACACCCAGATACTTATTTACTGCTAGGTGAACAGGAACATCAGGTGTCTTAAGGAAACACGTCCCAATGATTCAGCCTTTACCGGGGACCTCAGTGTGTGAGCTGAGTGCGTTACCAACCGAGCTTCGTGAAAACTATTGATAGATTTGCCAGACTCGCCTTTGCTGCGGCAGGTATTCAGTTGATGTGCGCCTCAAGTGATATGCTCGGTGCCATGATTACCCAAGGTGCCTCTCCTTGAATGAGGTTTGCAGCCTTTGTCTCTCAAAGCCTGTATTCCGTCTGCAGTCATGGTTGTCCCACCTTCAAGCTTCATAACTTTTCAATTGTTGTTGTTAAATTGTAGTAGCCACTTGTCAGACCAGACCTGCAGCCTGTCATGGTCAATTTGTGGTATTTCATGGTTCTCACCTGTTTGTACTCTCCTCAGTAGTTTGACATCATCTGCGAATAGGGTTAGTATTTCCATCATGTCACTGATGTACACGTGTGTTAGGCACATGTAGATAGGCATTTGTCCTTGTGTGTGTGTGTGTGTGTATGTGTATGTGTGTGTTTGTGTGAGGGGGAGCAGAAGTGCCTCTCATCTTATCTATGAGGCGCGTGCCGTGCTATCTAGATATAGTTCAGTAAAGCATCTCTATCTGCTATCTTTCTCTTACCTCCCTCTGCTCCCTCACCTCAGTCTCTCCCTCTCTTTCCTCTCTCCCGCACCTCCCTCTCTCCCTTACTCCATCTGCATCACCTTCCCACTTCCCTCCCTCTTTCCTATCATTTACCTCTCTAAGCTACGTCAGTTACCGAGAAAGCTCATTGATGTTAGTGGTACGATGGAGGGGTTCCTGAAGGAGGGGTGGTGGTGGGGTTCCTGAAGGACGGATGGTGGTGGGGTTCCTGAAGGAGGGGTGGTGGTGGGGTTCCTGAAGGAGGGGTGGTGGTGGGGTTCCTGAAGGAGGGATGGTGGTGGGGTTCCTGAAGGAGGGGTGGTGGTGGGGTTCCTGAAGGAGGGGTGGTGGTGGGGTTCCTGAAGGAGGGGTGGGGGTGGGGTTCCTGAAGGAGGGATGGTGGTGGGGTTCCTGAAGGAGGGATGGTGGTGGGGTTCCTGAAGGAGGGGTGGTGGTGGGGTTCCTGAAGGAGGGATGGTGGTGGGGTTCCTGAAGGAGGGTTGGTGGTGGGGTTCCTGAAGGAGGGATGGTGGTGGGGTTCCTGAAGGAGGGGTGGTGGTGGGGTTCCTGAAGGAGGGGTGGTGGTGGGGGTTCCTGAAGGAGGGGTGGTGGTGGGGTTCCTGAAGGAGGGATGGTGGTGGGGTTCCTGAAGGAGGGGTGGGGGTGGGGTTCCTGATGGGGGGGTGGTGGGGGGGTTCCTGAAGGAGGGGTGGTGGTGGGGTTCCTGAAGGAGGGATGGTGGTGGGGTTCCTGAAGGAGGGGTGGTGGTGGGGTTCCTGAAGGAGGGGTGTTGTTGGGGTTCCTGAAGGAGGGTTGGTGGTGGGGTTCCTGAAGGAGGGATGGTGGTGGGGTTCCTGAAGGAGGGGTGGTGGTGGGGTTCCTGAAGGAGGGATGGTGGTGGGGTTCCTGAAGGAGGGATGGTGGTGGGGTTCCTGAAGGAGGGATGGTGGTGGGGTTCCTGAAGGAGGGGCGGTGGTGGGGTTCCTGAAGGAGGGATGGTGGTGGGGTTCCTGAAGGAGGGATGGTGGTGGGGTTCCTGAAGGAGGGGTGGTGGTGGGGTTCCTGAAGGAGGGGTGGTGGTGGGGTTCCTGAAGGAGGGATGGTGGTGGGATTCCTGAAGGAGGGATGGTGGTGGGGTTCCTGAAGGAGGGGTGGTGGTGGGGTTCCTGAAGGAGGGGTGGTGGTGGGGTTCCTGAAGGAGGGATGGTGGTGGGGTTCCTGAAGGAGGGGTGGTGGTGGGGTTCCTGAAGGAGGGGTGGTGGTGGGGTTCCTGAAGGAGGGGTGATGGTGGGGTTCCTGAAGGAGGGATGGTGGTGGGGTTCCTGAAAGAGGGGTGGTGGTGGGGTTCCTGAAGGAGGGGCGGTGGTGGGGTTCCTGAAGGAGGGAGGTTATTTACCTTAATAAACACGTGAAGATTTAAGTTATAATTCAGCAGGTGTTTGGGTAGCAGCATGTGTTTACATCAATACAACAGATGTTTTCGACATCTCGTTATAATTTACAACCAGTATATCTATCA
Organism: Cherax quadricarinatus; assembly: GCF_038502225.1. Lineage (NCBI taxonomy): Eukaryota > Metazoa > Arthropoda > Malacostraca > Decapoda > Parastacidae > Cherax > Cherax quadricarinatus. Next base: position 23,108,313 of record NC_091320.1, on the reverse strand, counting down.
CTTATCAATATTATCCAGCTATCTTTATTACCAGATTATCTTTGTTACAACCTATCTTTATTACAACCTATCTTTATTACAACCTATCTTTGTTACAACCTATCTTTGTTACAACCTATCTTTATTACAACCTATCTTTGTTACAACCTATCTTTGTTACAACCTATCTTTGTTACAACCTATCTTTATTACAACCTATCTTTGTTACAACCTATCTTTGTTACAACCTATCTTTGTTACAACCTATCTTTGTTACAAACACTGGTGAGAATAACAATAAGGGAGTGAGTGGTGAAGAAGCCATACGACACCACCAGTACGACACCACCAGTACGACACCACCAGTACGACACCAGTACGACACCACCAGTACGACACCACCAGTACGACACCACCAGTACGACACCAGTACGACACCACCAGTACGACACCATCAATACGAAACCACCAGTACGATACCACCAGTACGACACCAGTACGACACCACCACACCAGAACGACACAACCAGTACGACACCACCAGTACGACCCCAGTACGATGCCATCAGTACGAAACCAGTACGATACCACCAGTACGAAACCAGTACGGTACCACAAGTACGACACCACCAGTACGACACCAGTACGACACCACCAGTACGGCACCACCAGTACACCAGTACGACACCAGTACGAAACCACCAGTATGATACCACCAGTACGACACCAGTACGACACCACCACACCAGAACGACACAACCAGTACGACACCAGCACCACACCAGTACGACACCACCAGTACGACACCACCAAACCAGTACGACACCAGTACGAAACTAGCACCACACCAGTACGACACCAGCACCACAACTGTACGACACCAGCACCACACCAGTACGACACCAGTACGACACCAGCACCACACCAGTACGACACCAGCACCACACCAGTACGACACCAATACGACACCACCAGTACAACACCAATACGACACCAGTACAACACCAGCACCACACCAGAACGACAACACCAGTACGACACCAGCACCACACCAGCACGATACCACCAGCACCACACCAGTACGATACCACCAGCACCACACCACCAGTACGACACCAGCACCACACCACTAGTACGACACCAGCACCACACCACCAGTACGACACTACCACCAGCACCACACCACCAGTAGGACACTACCAGCACCACACCAGTACGACGCCACCAGTTCGAAACCACCAGCACCACACCACCAGCACGACACCACCAGCACATACCACAACACACCACCACCAACACACCACCACCAGCACACCACCAGCACACCAACATCAGTACACCGCCACCAATACACCAACACTAGCACACCACCTCCACAACACACCACCTCCACAACACACCACCACCAGCACACCACCACCAGCACACCACCACCAGCTTACCACCACCAGCTTGCCACCACCAGCTTGCCACCACCACCAGCACACCACCACCAGCTCACCACCACCAGCTCACCACCACCAGCGCACCACCACCAGCGCACCACCACCAGCTCACCACCACCAGCTCACCACCACCAGCTCACCACCACCAGCTCACCACCAACACACCACCACCAGCACACCACCAGCACACCACCACCAGCTCACCACCACCAGCTCACCACCACCAGCTCACCACCACCATCACACCACCACACCACCACCAGCACACCACCACCAGCACACCACCAGCACACCACCACCAGCTCACCACCACCAGCTCACCACCACCATCACACCACCACACCACCACCAGCACACCACCACCAGCACACCACCACCAGCTTACCACCACCAGCTTGCCACCACCAGCTTGCCACCACCACCAGCACACCACCACCAGCTCACCACCACCAGCTCACCACCACCAGCTCACCACCACCAGCGCACCACCACCAGCTCACCACCACCAGCTCACCACCACCAGCTCACCACCAGCACACCACCACCAGCACACCACCACCAGCACACCACCACCAGCACACCACCACCAGCTCACCACCACCAGCTCACCACCACCAGCTCACCACCACCAGCACACCACCACCAGCACACCACCACCAGCACACCACCACCAACACACCACCACCAACACACCACCACCAACACACCACCACCAACACACCAACACCAACCAGCACACCACCAGCACACCACCACCAACACACCACCACCAACACACCACCACCAACACACCACCACACCACCAACACACCACCACCAGCACACCACCACCAACACACCACCACCAACACACCACCACCAACACACCACCACACCACCAACACACCACCACCAGCACACCACCACCAGCACACCACCACCACCACACCACCAACACACCACCACCAGCACACCACCACCAACACACGACCACCAACACACCACCACCAACACACCACCACCAGCACACCACCACCAACAACCAGCACACGAGGGGACTGACCACCTTAAAACTACGTGTTCAGGGTGAAGGACTGATTACATCGTCTTCACATCTCTACTGCTTCTGCTGCCTCCTCGATATTCAACTGAAGAATCCTGTAGTGTAGGCAACACGTTTCATGATAATGATACCTAACTGTTGCACGTATATCTTATCAGTTTGCAGACACTCTACCTCTCACATGTTAGAACCTCAGGTATGGTGTACCGTATACTCTGTATACCTTCAAAGATGATAAGCACTCCAACAGCACGTCAACTCCCAGTAAACCATTGCCTCCGTTCAGTCTAAATTTCTCTCGATGCAATATAATATAAAGTTTTATGTAGGGAAGGTTTGTGTGGGTCTGGGATAATGTAATCTTAGGGAACAGAGTCCATAACAGTTCTGGGACTTAGAGTCCCTCTTAAGAGTCCCGTGTAGTCAGTACTGAGTCAGTACGTGTCCCACCAAGGCAGGTGATCCGAAAAAGAAGAAACACTTTCATTATCATTCACTCCGTCACTGTCTTGCCAGAGGCGCTCCTACATTTCAGTTCAAAATCTACGGAAACTCTATATTATACTGTTAGTAAATGAAGTTGGTGTTAATGTAAGAGAGAGAGAGAGAGAGAGAGAGAGAGAGAGAGAGAGAGAGAGAGAGAGATTTATTAAAGTAATGATACCTTTATTGTCATACATACATATTTGCCATATTTACTAATTTTTTATGTTAAACACCTGCATGATGACTGAGGAGTGTAGGTTAAAACAGGTGTTGGTCGCGTGATTCTTCCTTGTTGTAACATCAGTTTGCAATATCACGTTGGTTTATATCGGATATCTGATTTAGCTGTTCCGTCGATCAAAAGAGAGAGAGAGAGAGAGAGAGAGAGAGAGAGAGAGAGAGAGAGAGAGAGAGAGAGAGAGAGAGAGAGAGAGAGAGAGAGAGAGAGAGATGTGTGTGTGTGCGCGTGTGTGATGATCTAGCAGCGAGGTTATGGGGGGTCGAGGCTGCCCTCCTGATCGTATGCTTTATCCCCACACGACTTGTTTCAGGTCATGTCGTGTCTGTTCTTAAAACTGTGTTTAGTGTTTGTCTCCACCCCGTCCTCCATTTATTCATTTTAGTCCCTGACCAATCTGAAGCTGAAGAAGTTTTACCTAATATCTCTGACTTGTTAGCGTTTTTAACTCCGAACTGTACCCCTTGTTTCCGAACCTAGCTTAAGGATTTTTTCTTAGTATCTTCTACATTGTTGTTATGTCTCCCTCTGTTCTTTTACACTCGGCAGGTTCATTTATTTAGCCCCTCCCTCGTATGTCAGCTTTGGGACTAGTCATGTCTGAATTCCTTTGGCCTTTCTCTAGTTTCTTTCTGTGCCTGGTAAGGCACAGAGAGGTGCAGCATACCCTGTCCTAGATCTGGCGTCCACCGCATGCAGGGACCTGACTGATTCTTTGCTGAAATTCCTGAAAGCCGTTCTCATGTTTACTAAGTACGAATATGCTGGCCAGGCTATTATGTTGATGTAATAATCGCGAACGAGCGATAAAAGATGCATTCAACTCCCTCTGTGGTTATTTGGCATTCTTTTGATATGTGCCTCCTCAGGCGATACTCCCAGTACTGTGCTGTGCCTCAGGACCTCCTCCTTCCTCCAGCTTTGTAGATTACATCTATTGTAGTCAGTACTTCGTCACCTGTCCTCATTTATCTGTACCCTGTCCCCTGTACACTGTCATCTGTATTCCGTCACCTATCCTCCTTCATCTGTACTCCGTTACTTGTGCTCTGTCCCCTGTACTGTCACCCATACTCCGTCACCTGTATTCCGTCAAATGTGCTCTTTCACCGTCCTTCCTTCAGTATTGGTATTATTGGTATTATATTTTGCTTTTCTTCCTATTTCTGGTAGTCGTTCCCTTTTCCAGTGACCTGTTGAAGACTTTTGTTAGTGGCGCACATAGTACTTCTGCCACTTCTCTCAGAACACACGGAGACGTATTATCAGGTACTATTGCTTGTTGTGTGTCCAGTTCACTCGATAATTTCTTCACGTCAACCTCTGATGTGAAGATTTTTTCTGGCCTCCTTTGGTCTAAGTTTCTCTTCATTTTTCCTCTCCCGGAGACACGAAGATTTAACTGAGAGGAGCTTAAACTGTAAGTTTAATCTCTCCCCCTCCCCCCTCTCTCTCTCTATCTCTCTCTCTCTCTCTCTCTCTCTCTTTACACAGGGTTTGACAAGGTTAGGTTAAGAATCCCTAGCTTTATTAACAAGCTATTCGCAGTTAAGGATTCCTAACTTTATTGACAAGCTAAGAGCTTTTACCTACATCAGCTCATTTGAAAGCATTTTTATTGTTATGAAACATACATGTAGGGAACAGGATGAAGTTGGAGCCATCTGTGGGCCAGCATTTTTATTTGATCAACTGACTTTATCTCGTTGACATCATAATGCTGTACGAATGTGTTCCATACTCGAGTCATCCTGGGGATAAATGAATTCAGATGAAGTGATGTTCTGGAGAAGGGTACAGCCAGAGTGAAGTTGCTGCTTTCTGCCCGTCTTGTGGTGTAGAAGCTTGCTTCACGCTCTCCTCGAAGTGGCTCCAAGTGTGGTACTCTGACAATATTGGCCTTGTACATAACAGTAAGGTCACCCACATCCCTCTTGTGTTGAAGGCTCTGCTGAAATGACAGATCTATCCAGGATGGGTCCAGGCGAGAGATGAGACGTCTTGCTCTGTTCTCTACTCTGTCAAGCAGTCGCAGATGAGAAGGAAGGGGGAGGCAGGCAAACCAAGAAAGTGGAGCATACTCAAGGTGTGAGCGTACTTGTGCCTCGTACAGAATCTTGCACCCCCCACTGTCAAGCAGATGGGAGATACGGCAAAGTGCTGTAAGCTTCCTGGCTGCCTTGTTTGCAATATTTACAACGTGGCTCTTCATGGTCAGTTTGGAGTCAAATTTCACCCCAATGATATCAACTTCTTCCCCTGGTGCCAACACCCTTCCATTCATCCTTAATACTGCGCCGGCATTACCATCATGGTGCCTTGAGACCATTTCTGTTTTCTCAGGTGCAAATGTTACTTACCATCTGTTTCCCCAAGCTGATATAGCTCTTAGCTGGTGATTGATGTAGCTTAGAGCAGCTGGCATTTCTACTCTTGGATAAGTGAATGTCAGTGTACAGTCGTCTGCATATGCATGGGATTCTGGGATGAGATGAAGGTCATTGAAGTAGACATTCCATAACAATAGTCCCAGAACGCTTCCTTGTGGAACACTTTGCCCAATAGGATGTCTTGCTGATTCCATTCCATTGAGACTACCCTTAGAGATCCACCATGAAGGTAATCACTGAAGAGACATAACGTAGAGCCTGCAAATCCCAGAGCTTGCAGTTTTGCTAAGAATCCCTGGTGCCACACCCAGTCGAAAGCACCAGCAATGTCCAGTGCTACCACACAGCTGACTTTGGATTCATCCAGTGACTGGTGCCACTTAGTGGAGAGGTTTAACAAGAGATCAGCAGCAGAGTAACCTTTCGTGAAGCCATATTGACGGTCACAAAGTAGTGAGTGGTAGTCAGAAAACTTTGTCATTTACCTTGAGATTATTATCTCAAGGATCTTGCCAGTGATTGACAGGAGTGACACTGGTCTGTAGTTGCTGATTTTTGCTCTGCTCTTCTTTTTGTGAACAGGGACTACATTTCCCTCTTTCCACAGAGAAGGCCATATATACTGTACCAGGCAGTCCTGAAAGATTCGAGTTAGAGGTGCTGCTAGCTAGTCTGCACATCTTCTCAGCAATCTTGGGCTCAACTTGTCTGGGCCCACAGCGATTTAAGAGGGAAATGCACCTCCTCCTGCCTTATTGTCACCACTGACAGTTTTGACACAGTTCTTGCAGCTAGCCAAGGAGGGTCCCTTGCTGGATCAGGAGCTTGCATTTTGGTAGCAAAGTGTTCGGCAAAAAGATCCGCTTTCTCTTGACTACTAGTAGAGGTGGTCCCATCCTGTCGATTTAGAGGTGGAATGAGTTAATCAGGCAGAGAACCTTGTCTGTCCTTCACCAGGGACCACCAGGTTTTGGAGCCTACCCTACCTGATGATAGGTTTGTTTTTGTGTCCACCTCTCTCTCTCTCTCTCTCTCTCTCTCTCTCTCTCTCTCTCTCTCTCTCTCTCTCTCTCTCTCTCTCTCTCTCTCTCTCTCTCTCTCTCTCTCTCTCTGTACGTACTCACCTAATTGTACTCTCTTAGTTGTGGTTGGTTGCAGGGGTTGAGTCTTAGCTCCTCGCCCCGCCTCTTCACTAGTTGCTACTGGGTCCACTCTCTCCCTGCTCCGAGAGCTTTATCGTGTGTGTTTGTGTATTTGTGTGTGTTTGTATATGTGTGCATTTGTATGTGTGTGTGTATGTGTTCATGTACGCATATATTAATGCAATTATACATTTACACGCACACTTGTGTCCCGGGATTATTATTACAGTAAATCGGGGTGATCGTCTGTAAACATAGTAGCAGCGATCTAGTAACAGCTGTCACAGGTGTTTTTCTCACTCATTACCCAGTACCCCTGACAGAGTGAACACTGTCCTGATTATGACACAGGTGTTCTCCTAGCAGAGACGTTATTGTTCTTCGATCCGTGCATGGTAGTGCCCATCTGTGCATTGTAGTGCCATCAGTGCATGGTAGTGCCACCAATGTATGGTAGTGCCATCTGTGCATGTTAGTGCTATCTGTGCATGATAATGCCACCCAAGTAGTGCCATCCATGCATGTAAGTGCCATCCACGTAAGATAGTGCCATCCATGTAATACATTGCCATCCATGTAAGATAGTGACATCCATGTAGAACAGTGCCATCCATGTAAGATGGTGCCATGCATGTATCATCCATATAAGATAGTGCCAACCATGTAAGGTAGTGCCGTCCATGCAAGATAGTGCCATCCATGTAAGATAATGCCATCCATGTAATATAATGCCATCCATGTAAGTGCCATTCATGTAAGATAGTGCCGTCCAGGAAGATAGTGCTGTCCATGTAAGATAGTGCCATCCGTGGAAGGTAGTGTCATCCATGTAAGATAGTGCCGTTCATGCTAGATAGTGCCATCCGTGGAAGGTAGTGTCATCCAGGGAAAGTAGTGCCACCCATGGAAAGTAGTGCTATCCATGTAAGATAGTGCCAACCATGTAAAATAGTGCCATCCACATCCATGTAAGATAATGCCATCCATGTAAGATAGTGCCATCCATGTAATATAGTGCCATCCACGAAAGTTCCAGCCATGTAAGTTAGTGTCACCCATGTAAGATAGTGCCGTCCATGCAAGATAGTGCCATCCATGGAAGGTAGTGCCATCCATGGAGGGTAGTGCCATCCATGTAAGACAGTGCAAACCATGTAAAATAGTGCCATCCATGTAAGATAATGCCATCCATGTAAGATAGTGCCATCCATGTCAGATAGTGCCATCCATGTAAGATAGTGCTGTCCATGCAAGATAATGTTATCCACGTAAGATAGTGCCACCCATGTAAGATAGTGCCACCCATGTAAGGTAGTGCCGTCCATCTAAGATAGTGCCATCCATGTAAGAAAGTGCCATCCATGTAAGATAATGCCATACATGTAAGATAGTGTCATCCATGTAAGTTAGTGCCATCCATGTAAGTTAGTGCCATCCATGGAAGGTAGTGCCATCCATGTAAGATAGTGTCATCCATGTAATATAGTGCCATCCATGTAAGGTAGTGCCATCCATGTAAGATAGTGCCGTCCATGCAAGATAGTGCCATCCATGGAAGGTAATGCCATCCATGTAAGATAGTGTCATTCATGTAAGGTAGTGCCATCCATGTAAGATAGTGCAGTCCATGCAAGATTGTGCCATCCATGGAAGGTAGTGCCATCCATGTAAGATAGTGTCATCCATGTAAGGCAGTGCCATCCATGTAAGATAGTGCAGTCCATGCAAGATTGTGCCATCCATAGAAGGTAGTGCCATCCATGTAAGATAGTGTCATTCATGTAAGGTAGTGCCATCCATGTAAGATAGTGCCGTCCATGCAAGATAGTGCCATCCATGGAAGGTAGTGCCATCCATGTAAGATAGTGTCATTCATGTAAGGTAGTGCCATCCATGTAAGGTAGTGCAGTCCATGCAAGATTGTACCATCCTTGGAAGGTAGTGCCATCCATGTAAGATAGTGTCATCCATGTAAGGCAGTGCCATCCATGCAAGATAGTGCCGTCCATGCAAGATAGTGCCGTCCATGCAAGATAGTGCCATCCATGGAAGGTAGTGCCATCCATGTAAGATAGTGTCATTCATGTAAGGTAGTGCCATCCATGTAAGGTAGTGCAGTCCATGCAAGATTGTGCCATCCATGGAAGGTAGTGCCATCCATGTAAGATAGTATCATCCATGTAAGGTAGTGCCATCCATGTAAGATAGTGCCGTCCATGTAAGAAAGTGTCATCCATGTAAGGTAGTGCCATCCATGTAAGATAGTGCCATCCATGTAAGAAAGTGTCATCCATGTAAGATAGTGCCATCCATGTAAGATAGTGCCAGTGTATAACTTGCATCTGTTATGAAGCAGTGCTGTTGCTCCCCCTCCCCCCGTGTATTCCCTTCCCCTCCCCTCTCCACTCCCCCTCCCCTCTCCACTCCAACCACCCACTCCATTCGCACTGTCACCTTCTCCTCCCCATAACCCCTTCCCTCCACATCCACACCTACTCTCCCCCTCCCTCCCCACCACTCTTCATCCTGGGGTCACTAACCCATAAAGTTAGTGTATAATCTTTGTGTTTATTGTGAACTTTATTGAGCATTATCACCAAGTTTAAAACGTCCGAAACTTTATAATAGTTACTCCATGTTTAAAACTTTTGGGAACTTTAAAATAGTTACTCAGTACACACACACACATACACACATACATACACACACACACACATACATACACACACACACACACACACACACACACACACACACACACACACACACAAACACACACACACACACACACACACACACACACACACACACACACACACACACACACACAACAATCCCTGAAACTGGGCAACTACCTGAGGTATGGAAGACGGCAAATGTAGTTCCCATTTTCAAAAAAGGAGACAGAAAGAGGCACTAAACTATAGACCTGTGTCATTGACGTGTATAGTATGCAAAATTATGGAGAAGATTATCAGGAGGAGAGTGGTGGAGCACCTGGAACGGAACAGGAGTATAAATGCCAACCAGCACGGATTCACGGAAGGCAAATCCTGTGTCACAAACCTTCTGGAGTTTTATGATAAAATAACAGAAGTAAGACAAGAGAGAGAGGGTGGGTTGATTGCATCTTCTTGGACTGCAAGAAGGCCTTTGACACAGTTCCTCACAAGAGATTAGTGCAGAAGCTAGAGCATCAGGCGCATATAACAGGAAGGGCACTGCAATGGATCAGAGAATACCTGACAGGGAGGCAGCAACGAGTCATGGTACGTAATGATGTATCACAGTGGGCACCTGTGACGAGCGGGGTCCCACAGGGGTCGGTCCTAGGACCATTGCTATTTTTGGTATATGTGAACGACATGACGGAAGGGTTAGATTCAGAAGTGTCCCTGTTTGCAGATGATGTGAAGTTAATGAGGAGAATTAAATCTGATGAGGACCAGGCAGGACTTCAAAGAGACCTGGACAGACTGGACACCTGGTCCAGCAAATGGCTTCTCGAATTTAATCCTGCCAAATGCAAAGTCATGAAGATGGGGGAGGGGCACAGAAGACCACAGACAGAGTATAGGCTAGGTGGCCAAAGACTGCAAACCTCACTCAAGGAGAAAGATCTTGGGGTGAGTATAACACCGAGCATGTCTCCGGGAAGCACGCATCAATCAGATAACTGCTGCAGCATATGGGCGCCTGGCAAACCTGAGAACAGCATTCCGATACCTTAGTAAGGAATCATTCAAGACACTGTACACCGTGTATGTCAGGCCCATACTGGAGTATGCAGCACCTGTTTGGAACCCGCACTTGATAAAGCACGTCAGGAAACTAGAGAAAGTACAAAGGTTTGCGACAAGGTTAGTTCCAGAGCATAAGGGAATGTCCTATGAAGAAAGATTGTTGGAAATCGGCCTGACCTCACTGGAGGACAGGAGGGTCAGGGGAGACATGATAACGACATATAAAATACTGCGTGGAATAGACAAGGTGGACAAAGACAGGATGTTCCAGGAGGGGACACAGAAACAAGAGGCCACAATTGGAAGTTGAAGACACAAATGAGTCAGAGAGATAGTAGGAAGTATTTCTTCAGTCATAGTTGTAAGGCAGTGGAATAGCCTAGAAAATGACGTAGTGGAGGCAGGAACCATACACAGTTTTAAGACGAGGTTTGATAAAGCTCATGGAGCGGGGAGAGAGAGGGCCTAGTAGCAACCGGTGAAGAGGCGGGCCAGGAGCTAGGACTCGACCCCTGCAACCACAAATAGGTGAGTACAAATAGGTGAGTACACACACACACACACACATACACACACACATACACACACACACATACACACACATACACACATACACACACACACACATACTCACACATACACACACACACACACAGTAGCGACCAGTGAAGAGGCAGGGGCCAGGAGCTAGGACTCGACCCCTGCAACCTCAACTAGGTGAGTACAACTAGGTGAGTACACACACACACATACACAAATACACACACACATATACACACACACACATACACAAATACACACACATACACAAATACACACACATACACACATACACACACATACACACACACATACACACACATACACATACATACACACACACACACACACACAGATGTTTGCAGATGACGTGAAGTTGATGAGAAGAATACACTCGATCGAAGACCAGGCAGAACTACAAAGGGATCTGGACAGGCTGCAGACCTGGTCCAGCAATTGGCTCCTGGAGTTCAATCCCACCAAGTGCAAAGTCATGAAGATTGGGGAAGGGCAAAGAAGGCCGCAGACGGAGTACAGTCTAGGGGGTCAGAGACTACAAACCTCACTCAAGGAAAAAGATCTTGGGGTGAGTATAACACCAGGCACATCTCCTGAAGCGCACATCAACCAAATAACTGCTGCAGCATATGGGCGCCTAGCAAACCTCAGAACAAGCATTCCGACATCTTAATAAGGAATCATTCAGGATCCTGTACACCGTGTATGTTAGGCCCATATTGGAGTATGCGGCACCAGTTTGGAACCCACACCTAGCCAAGCACGTGAAGAAACTAGAGAAAGTGCAAAGGTTTGCAACAAGACTAGTCCCAGAGCTAAGAGGTATGTCCTACGAGGAGGGAAATCAACCTGACGACACTGGAGGACAGGAGAGATAGGGGGGACATGATAACGACATACAAATTACTGAGAGGAATTGACAAGGTGGACAAAGACAGGATGTTCCAGAGATTGGACACAGTAACAAGGGGACACAGTTGGAAGCTGAAGACACAGATGAATCACAGGGATGTTAGGAAGTATTTCTTCAGCCACAGAGTAGTCAGTAAGTGGAATAGTTTGGGAAGCGATGTAGTGGAGGCAGGATCCATACATAGCTTTAAGCAGAGGTATGATAAAGCTCACGGCTCAGGGAGAGTGACCTAGTAGCGATCAGTGAAGAGAAGGGGCCAGGAGCTCGGACTCGACCCCCGCAACCTCAACTAGGTGAGTACAACTAGGTGAGTACACACACACACACGCACACACACACACACACACACACACACACACACATACACACACACACACATACACACACACACCGACCTTACGACACTGGAGGACAGGAGGGTCAGGGGAAACATGATAACGACGTACAAAATACTGCGTGGAATAGACAAGGTGGACAGAGACAGGATGTTTCAGAGATGGGACACAGAAACAAGGACACAATTGGAAGCTGAAGATTCAGATGATTCACAGGGATGTTAGGAAGTATTTCTTCAGTCATAGAGTAGTTAGGAAGTGAAATAGTCTAGCAAGTGATGTAGTGGAGGCAGGACCCATACATAGCTTTAACACGAGGTACGACAAAGCTAAGGGAGGAGAGAGCAATTGTCACAAATGATACTGTCTCTTACCAGTACCCAAGCGGCTGTGTTGTGCTGACTAGGCACAACTAGGCTTTTGTTGCTAGCAGCAACTCCATGTATACTCCATGTATACTCCATGTATACTCCATGTATACTCCAGGTATACTCCATGTATACTCCATGTATACTCCAGGTATACTCCAGGTATACTCCAGGTATACCCTCCATGTATACTCCAGGTATACTCCAGGTATACTCCAGGTATATCCATGTATACTCCAGGTATACTGCATGTATACTCCAGGTCATACTCCTGTGTACTCCATGTATACTCCAGGTATACTCCATGTATCTCCAGGTATACTCAGGTATACTCCATGTATACTCCAGGTATACTCCATGTATACTCAGGTATACTCCAGGTATACTCCCAGGTATACTCCAGGTATACCTGCATGTATACTCCAGGTATACTCCCAGGTATACCCTCCATGTATACTCAGGTATACCCTCCATGTATACCCTCAGGTATACCCTCAGGTATCTCCATGTATACTCCAGGTATACTCAGGTATCTCCATGTATACTCCAGGCATACTGCATGTATACTCCAGGTATATCCATGTATACTCCATGTATACTCAGGTATACTCCATGTATACTCCAGGTATACCCTCAGGTATACTCCATGTATACTCAGGTATACTCCATGTATACTCAGGTATACTCCAGGTATGCTCCAGGTATACTGCATGTATACTCCAGGTATACCCTCGGTATCTCCCATGTATGCTCCAGGTATGCTCCATGTATACTCAGGTATACTCCAGGTATACTCCATGTATACTCCATGTATATCCCAGGTATACTGCATGTATACTCCATGTATACTCCATGTATACTCCATGTATACTCAGGTATACTCCATGTATACTCAGGTATACTCCATGTATACTCCAGGTATACTCAGGTATACCCTCCATGTATACTCCATGTATCTCCCAGGTATACTCCATGTATCTCCATGTATACTCCAGGTATCTCCATGTATACTCCCATGTATACTCCCAGGTATACTCCATGTATACTCCAGGTATCTCAGGTATACTCCATGTATACTCCAGGTATACTCCAGGTATACTCCATGTATACTCAGGTATACTCCATGTATCACTCCAGGTATACTCCAGGTATACCCTCAGGTATACTCCATGTATCTCAGGTATACTCCAGGTATACTCCAGGTATACTCCATGTATACCCTCAGGTATACTCCCAGGTATACTCCATGTATACTCCCAGGTATACTCCATGTATACTCAGGTATACTCCATGTATACCCTCAGGTATCTCCATGTATACTCCAGGTATCTCCATGTATACCCTCCAGGTTATACTCAGGTATACCCTCAGGTATACCCTCCATGCATACTCCAGGTATACCCTCCAGGTATACCCTCCATGTATACTCCAGGTATACTCCAGGTATACTCAGGTGGTACTACCCAGGTATACTCCGGTATACTCCATGTATACTCCAGGGTATACTCAGGTATATCCATGTATACTCAGGTATACTCCATGTATACTCCAGGTATACTCCAGGTATACTCCAGGTATACTCCACGTATACTCCATGTATACTCCAGGTATACTCCAGGTATAAACAAAATGCATAATAAATGTATAAATCTGAACATACAAGTTTTATCTCTCTCTCTGGGAGACTTTAATTTTTCCCAGCAGCTCTTTCATCAAACATTTATATATATATATATATATATATATATATATATATATATATATATATATATCTATATATATATATATATATATATATATATATATATATATATAAAGCTCTGTAACAGCCTGGTTGATCAGGGAAGCCTGGTCATAGACAGGGCCTTGGGGGCGTTGACCCCTGCAACACTCTCCAGGTATACCTTTTCAGTTTACACGGTGAGAGAGAGAGAGAGAGAGAGAGAGAGAGAGAGAGAGAGAGAAAGAGAGAGAGCCTGACTTAACACTATGTGACAACAAGGAGAGTTTAGAGAGGGCGGTAGTTGAACAACTTCCGGTGAGGGTGTGGTAGTCACTATCTCACCATCCTACAGTGCTTTGTTGGTGGGTCTTCACTGTACCTCCCCCCCCCCTCACTCACAGTCCTAATAACATACCTTTACTTGTCTTTATTCTATAATTATACGATGAAAACAAATAAATAATAAGATAATATGCAAATATGGGATGTTGAACAATTTTGTTGATGTTCTTGTATTTCTCTCTCTCTCTCTCTCTCTCTCTCTCTCTCTCTCTCTCTCTCTCTCTCTCTCTCTCTCTCTCTCTCTCTCTCTCTCTCTCTCTCTCTCTCTCTCTCTCTCTCTCTCTTCCTGCTGCTGCTGTCTGGTACTGCAGCTGTTGCCTGGTACTGCTGCTGTCTGGTACTGCTGCTGTCTGGTACTGCTGCTGCTGTCTGGTACTGCTGCTACTACTGCTGCTGCTGTCTGGTACTGCTGCTGCTGTCTGGTACTGCTGCTGCTGTCTGGTACTGCTGCTGCTGTCTGGTACTGCTGCTGCTGTCTGGTACTGCTGCTGCTGTCTGGTACTGCTGCTGCTGTCTGGTACTGCTGCTGCTGTCTGGTACTGCTGCTGTCTGGTGCTGCTGCTGTCTGGTGCTGCTGCTGTCTGGTGCTGCTGCTGCTGTCTGGTACTGCTGCTGTCTGGTACTGCTGCTGTCTGGTACTGCTGCTGTCTGGTGCTGCTGCTGTCTGGTACTGCTGCTGTCTGGTACTGCTGCTGTCTGGTGCTGCTGTTGTCTGGTACTGCTGCTGTCTAGTGCTGCTGCTGTCTGGTGCTGCTGCTGTCTGGTGCTGCTGCTGTCTGGTACTGCTGATGTCTGGTACTGCTGCTGTCTGGTACTGCTGCTGTCTGGTACTGCTGCTGACTGGTACTGCTGCTGTCTGGTGCTGCTGCTGTCTGGTACTGCTGCTGTCTGGTACTGCTGCTGTCTGGTACTGCTGCTGTCTGGTACTGCTGCTGTCTGGTGCTGCTGCTGTCTGGTGCTGCTGTCTGGTACTGCTGCTGTCTGGTGCTGCTGCTGTCTGGTGCTGCTGATGTCTGGTACTGCTGCTGTCTGGTACTGCTGCTGTCTGGTACTGCTGCTACTACTACTGCTGCTGCTGTCTGGTACTGCTGCTACTACTACTGCTGCTGCTGTCTGGTACTGCTGCTGCTTTCTGGTACTGCTGCTACTACTACTGCTGCTGCTGTCTGGTACTGCTGCTGCTGTCTGATACTGCTGCTGTCTGGTACTGCTGCTGTCTGGTACTGCTGCTGTCTGGTACTGCTGCTGTCTGGTGCTGCTGCTGTCTGGTACTGCTGCTGTCTGGTGCTGCTGCTGTCTGGTGCTGCTGCTGTCTGGTGTCTGGTACTGCTGCTGTCTGGTACTGCTGCTGTCTGGTACTGCTGCTGTCTGGTACTGCGGCTGTCTGGTACTGCTGCTGACTGGTACTGCTGCTGTCTGGTACTGCTGCTGTCTGGTACTGCTGCTGTCTGGTGCTGCTGCTGTCTGGTGCTGCTGTCTGGTACTGCTGCTGTCTGGTACTGTTGCTGTCTGGTGCTGCTGCTGTCTGGTGCTGCTGCTGTCTGGTGCTGCTGCTGTCTGGTACTGCTGCTGTCTTGTACTGCTGCTGTCTGGTACTGCTGCTGTCTGGTACTGCTGCTGTCTGGTACTGCTGCTGTCTGGTACTGCTGCTGTCTGGTACTGCTGCTGTCTGGTATTGCTGCTGTCTGGTACTGCTGCTGACTGGTACTGCTGCTGTCTGGTACTGCTGCTGTCTGGTACTGCTGCTGTCTGGTGCTGCTGGTGTCTGGTGCTGCTGGTGTCTGGTGCTGCTGCTGTCTGGTGCTGCTGCTGTCTGGTGCTGCTGCTGTCTGGTACTGCTGCTGTCTGGTACTGCTGCTGTCTGGTACTGCTGCTGTCTGGTACTGCTGCTGTCTGGTGCTGCTGCTGTCTGGTGCTGCTGTCTGGTACTGCTGCTGTCTGGTACTGCTGCTGACTGATACTGCTGCTGTCTGGTACTGCTGTTGTCTGGTACTGCTGCTGTCTGGTACTGCTGCTGTCTGGTACTGCTGCTGTCTGGTACTGCTGCTGTCTGGTACTGCTGCTGTCTGGTACTGCTGCTGTCTGGTACTGCTGCTGTCTGGTACTGCTGCTGTCTGGTACTGGTGTCTGGTGCTGCTGCTGTCTGGTACTGCTGCTGTCTGGTACTGCTGCTGTCTGGTACTGCTGCTGTCTGGTACTGCTGCTGTCTGGTGCTGCTGCTGTCTGGTACTGCTGCTGTCTGGCTACTGCTGCTGCTGTCTGGTACTGCTGCTGTCTGTGCTGTCTGGTGCTGCTGCTGTCTGGTACTGCTGCTGTCTGGTACTGGTGCTGCTGCTGTCTGGTGCTGCTGCTGCTGTCTGGTACTGCTGCTGTCTGGTACTGCTGCTGTCTGGTGCTGCTGCTGTCTGGTACTGCTGCTGTCTGGTACTGCTGCTGTCTGGTACTGCTGCTGTCTGGTGCTGCTGCTGTCTGGTGCTGCTGCTGTCTGGTGCTGCTGCTGCTGTCTGGTGCTGCTGCTGCTGTCTGGTGCTGCTGCTGCTGTCTGGTACTGCTGCTGCTGTCTGGTACTGCTGCTGTCTGGTACTGCTGCTGTCTGGTGCTGCTGCTGTCTGGTACTGCTGCTGTCTGGTACTGCTGCTGTCTGGTGCTGCTGCTGTCTGGTGCTGCTGCTGTCTGGTACTGCTGCTGTCTGGTACTGCTGCTGTCTGGTACTGCTGCTGACTGGTACTGCTGCTGTCTGGTGCTGCTGCTGTCCGGTGCTGCTGCTGTCTGGTACTGCTGCTGTCTGGTACTGCTGCTGTCTGGTACTGCTGCTGTCTGGTACTGCTGCTGTCTGGTGCTGCTGCTGTCTGGTGCTGCTGTCTGGTACTGCTACTGTCTGGTACTGCTGCTGTCTGATGCTGCTGTCTGGTGCTGCTGCTGTCTGGTACTGCTGCTGTCTTGTACTGCTGCTGTCTGGTACTGCTGCTGTCTGGTACTGCTGCTGTCTGGTACTGCTGCTGTCTGGTACTGCTGCTGTCTGGTACTGCTGCTGTCTGGTATTGCTGCTGTCTGGTACTGCTGCTGACTGGTACTGCTGCTGTCTGGTACTGCTGCTGTCTGGTACTGCTGGTGTCTGGTACTGCTGGTGTCTGGTGCTGCTGGTGTCTGGTACTGCTGGTGTCTGGTGCTGCTGCTGTCTGGTGCTGCTGCTGTCTGGTGCTGCTGCTGTCTGGTACTGCTGCTGTCTGGTACTGCTGCTGTCTGGTACTGCTGCTGTCTGGTACTGCTGCTGTCTGGTGCTGCTGCTGTCTGGTACTGCTGCTGTCTAGTACTGCTGCTGTCTGGTACTGCTGCTGTCTGGTACTGCTGCTGACTGGTACTGCTGCTGTCTGGTACTGCTGCTGTCTGGTACTGCTGCTGTCTGGTACTGCTGCTGTCTGGTACTGCTGCTGTCTGGTACTGCTGCTGTCTGGTGCTGCTGCTGTCTGGTGCTGCTGCTGTCTGGTACTGCTGCTGTCTGGTACTGCTGCTGTCTGGTACTGCTGCTGTCTGGTACTGCTGCTGTCTGGTGCTGCTGCTGTCTGGTACTGCTGCTGTCTGGTACTGCTGCTGTCTGGTACTGCTGCTGTCTGGTACTGCTGCTGTCTGGTGCTGCTGCTGTCTGGTACTGCTGCTGTCTGGTACTGCTGCTGTCTGGTACTGCTGCTGTCTGGTACTGCTGCTGTCTGGTACTGCTGCTGTCTGGTACTGCTGCTGTCTGGTGCTGCTGCTGTCTGGTACTGCTGCTGTCTGGTACTGCTGCTGTCTGGTACTGCTGCTGTCTGGTGCTGCTGCTGTCTGGTACTGCTGCTGTCTGGTGCTGCTGCTGCTGTCTGGTACTGCTGCTGTCTGGTACTGCTGCTGTCTGGTACTGCTGCTGTCTGGTTCTGCTGCTGTCTGGTACTGCTGCTGTCTGGTACTGCTGCTGTCTGGTACTGCTGCTGTCTGTCGGGGTCTGCTGCTGTCTGGGACTGCTGCTGTCTGGTGCTGCTGCTGTCTGGTACTGCTGCTGTCTGGTGCTGCTGCTGTCTGGTGCTGCTGCTGTCTGGTGCTGCTGTCTGGTACTGCTGCTGTCGTCTGCTGCTGCTGTCTGGTACTGCTGTCTGGTACTGCTGCTGTCTGGTACTGCTGCTGACTGGTACTGCTGCTGTCTGGTACTGCTGCTGTCTGGTACTGCTGCTGTCTGGTACTGCTGCTGTCTGGTACTGCTGCTGTCTGGTACTGCTGCTGTCTGGTACTGCTGCTGTCTGGTACTGCTGCTGTCTGGTGCTGCTGCTGTCTGGTACTGCTGCTGTCTGGTACTGCTGCTGTCTGGTACTGCTGCTGTCTGGTACTGCTGCTGTCTGGTCCTGCTGCTGTCTGGTACTGCTGCTGTCTGGTACTCTGCTGTCTGTCTGGTACTGCTGCTGTCTGGTGTTGCTGCTGCCTTGTACTGCTGCTGTCTGGTGCTGCTGCTGTCTGGTACTGCTGCTGTCTGGTACTGCTGCTGTCTGGTACTGCTGCTGTCTGGTACTGCTGCTGTCTGGTACTGCTGCTGTCTGGTGCTGCTGCTGTCTGGTACTGCTGCTGTCTGGTACTGCTGCTGTCTGGTACTGCTGCTGTCTGGTACTGCTGCTGTCTGGTGCTGCTGCTGTCTGGTGCTGATGCTGTCTGGTGCTGCTGCTGTCTGGTACTGCTGCTGTCTGGTACTGCTGCTCTCTGGTGCTGCTGCTGTCTGGTACTGCTGCTGTCTGGTACTGCTGCTGTCTGGTACTGCTGCTGTCTGGTACTGCTGCTGTCTGGTACTGCTGCTGTCTGGTGCTGCTGCTGTCTGGTGTTGCTGCTGTCTGGTGTTGCTGCTGTCTGGTACTGCTGCTGTCTGGTACTGCTGCTGTCTGGTACTGCTGCTGTCTGGTGCTGCTGCTGTCTGGTACTGCTGCTGTCTGGTGCTGCTGCTGTCTGGTGCTGCTGCTGTCTGGTACTGCTGCTGTCTGGTGCTGCTGCTGTCTGGTACTGCTGCTGTCTGGTACTGCTGCTGTCTGGTGCTGCTGCTGCTGTCTGGTACTGCTGCTGTCTGGTACTGCTGCTGTCTGGTGCTGCTGCTGTCTGGTACTGCTGCTGTCTGGTACTGCTGCTGTCTGGTGCTGCTGCTGTCTGGTACTGCTGCTGTCTGGTACTGCTGCTGTCTGGTACTGCTGCTGTCTGGTGCTGCTGCTGTCTGGTGCTGCTGCTGCTGTCTGGTGCTGCTGCTGTCTGGTACTGCTGCTGTCTGGTACTGCTGCTGTCTGGTACTGCTGCTGTCTGGTGCTGCTGCTGTCTGGTACTGCTGCTGTCTGGTACTGCTGCTGTCTGGTGCTGCTGCTGTCTGGTACTGCTGCTGTCTGGTACTGCTGCTGTCTGGTGCTGCTGCTGTCTGGTGCTGCTGCTGTCTGGTACTGCTGCTGTCTGGTACTGCTGCTGACTGGTACTGCTGCTGTCTGGTGCTGTCTGCTACTGTGTCTGGTACTGCTGTGTCTGGTACTGCTGCTGTCTGGTACTGCTGCTGTCTGGTACTGCTGCTGTCTGGTACTGCTGCTGTCTGGTACTGCTGCTGTCTGGTGTCTGCTGCTGTCTGGTACTGCTGCTGTCTGGTACTGCTGCTGTCTGGTACTGCTGCTGTCTGGTACTGCTGCTGTCTGGTGCTGCTGCTGTCTGGTACTGCTGCTGTGGTACTGCTGCTGTCTGGTACTGCTGCTGTCTGGTACTGCTGCTGTCTGGTACTGCTGCTGTCTGGTACTGCTGCTGTCTGGTGACTGCTGCTGCTGTCTGGTACTGCTGCTGTCTGGTACTGCTGCTGTCTGGTGCTGCTGTCTGGTACTGCTGCTGTCTGGTGCTGCTGCTGTGTCTGGTACTGCTGGTGTCTGGTGCTGCTGCTGTCTGGTGCTGCTGCTGTCTGGTGCTGCTGCTGTCTGGTGCTGCTGCTGTCTGGTACTGCTGCTGTCTGGTACTGCTGCTGTCTGGTACTGCTGCTGTCTGGTACTGCTGCTGTCTGGTGCTGCTGCTGTCTGGTACTGCTGCTGTCTAGTACTGCTGCTGTCTGGTACTGCTGCTGTCTGGTACTGCTGCTGACTGGTACTGCTGCTGTCTGGTACTGCTGTTGTCTGGTACTGCTGTTGTCTGGTACTGCTGTTGTCTGGTACTGCTGCTGTCTGGTACTGCTGCTGTCTGGTGCTGCTGCTGTCTGGTACTGCTGCTGTCTGGTACTGCTGCTGTCTGGTACTGCTGCTGTCTGGTACTGCTGCTGTCTGGTGCTGCTGCTGTCTGGTACTGCTGCTGTCTGGTGCTGCTGCTGTCTGGTCTGCTGCTGTCTGGTACTGCTGCTGTCTGGTACTGCTGCTGTCTGGTGCTGCTGCTGTCTGGTACTGCTGCTGTCTGGTGCTGCTGCTGTCTGGTACTGCTGCTGTCTGGTACTGCTGCTGTCTGGTACTGCTGCTGTCTGGTACTGCTGCTGTCTGGTGCTGCTGCTGTCTGGTACTGCTGCTGTCTGGTACTGCTGCTGTCTGGTACTGCTGCTGTCTGGTACTGCTGCTGTCTGGTGCTGCTGCTGTCTGGTACTGCTGCTGTCTGGTGCTGCTGCTGTCTGGTACTGCTGCTGTCTGGTACTGCTGCTGTCTGGTACTGCTGCTGTCTGGTGCTGCTGCTGTCTGGTACTGCTGCTGTCTGGTACTGCTGCTGTCTGGTGCTGCTGCTGCTGTCTGGTACTGCTGCTGTCTGGTACTGCTGCTGTCTGGTTCTGCTGCTGTCTGGTACTGCTGCTGTCTGGTACTGCTGCTGTCTGGTGCTGCTGCTGTCTGGTACTGCTGCTGTCTGGTACTGCTGCTGTCTGGTACTGCTGCTGTCTGGTACTGCTGCTGTCTGGTGCTGCTGCTGTCTGGTGCTGCTGCTGCTGTCTGGTACTGCTGCTGTCTGGTACTGCTGCTGTCTGGTACTGGCTGTCTGCTGCTGCTGTCTGGTACTGCTGCTGTCTGGTACTGCTGCTGTCTGGTACTGCTGCTGTCTGGTACTGCTGCTGTCTGGTACTGCTGCTGTCTGGTGCTGCTGCTCTCTGGGTCTGCTGCTGTCTGGTACTGCTGCTGTCTGGTACTGCTGCTGTCTGGTACTGCTGCTGTCTGGTACTGCTGCTGTCTGGTACTGCTGCTGTCTGGTACTGCTGCTGTCTGGTACTGCTGCTGTCTGGTACTGCTGCTGTCTGGTACTGCTGCTGTCTGGTACTGCTGCTGTCTGGTACTGCTGCTGTCTGGTACTGCTGCTGTCTGGTGCTGCTGCTGTCTGGTGCTGCTGCTGTCTGGTGCTGCTGTCTGGTACTGCTGCTGTCTGGTACTGCTGCTGTCTGGTGCTGCTGCTGTCTGGTGCTGCTGCTGTCTGGTACTGCTGCTGTCTGGTACTGCTGCTGTCTGGTACTGCTGCTGTCTGGTACTGCTGCTGTCTGGTACTGCTGCTGTCTGGTACTGCTGCTGTCTGGTATTGCTGCTGTCTGGTACTGCTGCTGACTGGTACTGCTGCTGTCTGGTACTGCTGCTGTCTGGTACTGCTGCTGTCTGGTGCTGCTGGTGTCTGGTGCTGCTGGTGTCTGGTACTGCTGGTGTCTGGTACTGCTGCTGTCTGGTGCTGCTGCTGTCTGGTGCTGCTGCTGTCTGGTGCTGCTGCTGTCTGGTACTGCTGCTGTCTGGTACTGCTGCTGTCTGGTACTGCTGCTGTCTGGTACTGCTGCTGTCTGGTACTGCTGCTGTCTGGTGCTGCTGCTGTCTGGTACTGCTGCTGTCTGGTGCTGCTGCTGTCTGGTACTGCTGCTGTCTGGTACTGCTGCTGACTGGTACTGCTGCTGTCTGGTTCTGCTGTTGTCTGGTACTGCTGCTGTCTGGTACTGCTGCTGTCTGGTACTGCTGCTGTCTGGTGCTGCTGCTGTCTGGTACTGCTGCTGTCTGGTACTGCTGCTGTCTGGTACTGCTGCTGTCTGGTACTGCTGCTGTCTGGTACTGCTGCTGTCTGGTACTGCTGCTGTCTGGTACTGCTGCTGTCTGGTACTGCTGCTGTCTGGTACTGCTGCTGTCTGGTGCTGCTGCTGTCTGGTACTGCTGCTGTCTGGTACTGCTGCTGTCTGGTACTGCTGCTGTCTGGTACTGCTGCTGTCTGGTACTGCTGCTGTCTGGTACTGCTGCTGTCTGGTGCTGCTGCTGTCTGGTACTGCTGCTGTCTGGTACTGCTGCTGTCTGGTACTGCTGCTGTCTGGTGCTGCTGCTGTCTGGTACTGCTGCTGTCTGGTGCTGCTGCTGTCTGGTGCTGCTGCTGTCTGGTACTGCTGCTGTCTGGTGCTGCTGCTGTCTGGTGCTGCTGCTGTCTGGTACTGCTGCTGTCTGGTGCTGCTGCTGTCTGGTACTGCTGCTGTCTGGTGCTGCTGCTGTCTGGTGCTGCTGCTGTCTGGTACTGCTGCTGTCTGGTGCTGCTGCTGTCTGGTACTGCTGCTGTCTGGTACTGCTGCTGTCTGGTACTGCTGAGTAATGTTCTTCTCCCACAAGTGTCTGTTATAGTGACTGTTGAGTTTAGTAAATTATAACACCAACAACAACAACAGCAGCAGCAACAACAAGAACAACAAGAACAACAACAACAACAACAACAACAACAACCACAACCACAACCACAACCACAACAACAACCACAACAACAACAACAACAACAACATTAATAATAATAATAATAATTTTAAAGTAGTAACCTAACCTCTGGACTAAGGCATATACAACGAGGGATGTATTTTTCTCGATGTATATTCGTATACGCTGAGAAATGTATATCTTTCACTGTATATACACTGAGAGTAAAAGGCAGGGAAATTAGATGAAAGATAAGAGAGAGAGAGAGAGAGAGAGAGAGGTACTAACATAGAATTAAAGAAAGGTACGTGAAGAACTATGCTAAACATAAGAGAAAATACAGAGAGAGAGAGAGAGAGGAGAGGGAGGGCAGACCGACGGCTACTGAGTAACCTCCAAAAACCAAAGAAGAAACTCTTGATTCAAGTGTAGGAATCAAACACTCCCCGAAGCTATGAAATAACATGAAATATCTCCGTGAGTTTTGAGAGAAGGAGCGGAAACAATATGTGAATACTGTATGATATAGATCTGTAACTCTTTACCGAATTGAAGCAGATATAAAGCACCTGGAATATTGCGAATGTTGCCTCGTTATAAATCAGGAACAGAGTTAAGTGGCTGTGAACTACAGGAAAGTGTAATTGTCCTAAGGGTTCAAGATGATCAGAGAGAGTATGGTGTAACTCTCAGATGGGATCAGATTTATCAAAGAGACTAACACGAAGTAGTTAGTTATTTATCATCTTTATTATTCACCCTGTACTCATCCCGTGGGCGGTAGTCATAAGACTACAGAGGCACATAATGGATCCAGGGACTGCGCCGCAGTCACACGAAATAGGAACGGCTAATTCTTCCTCACAGACCTACTGGAGTGCAGTGGCAGAGTAATAGAGATAGAGCAAGGGAGAGAGAAACAGATAGATAGAGAGAGAGAGAGAGAGAGAGAGAGAGAGAGAGAGAGAGAGAGAGAGAGGTAGAACTCATGGTCTTAAACTCCAGGAAAACATTTAACTCAGGCCTCGGCCAGAGATGGATCCACAATTTGTATGAATGATTTGAGAAAGCTGACTAGGTTAGGTTAGGTTAGGTTAGGTTAGGTTAGTTTTGTCAGGAAATATGGCAAATGTTTCCTGACTCGAGCCTAAGTCATATGACAACCCTTCTGGAGCGTTTGGTCATCTGACCGAGGCCTTCCACTGGCTTACCAGTCCACCCCTTCAAAAATTATGGTTATAATTATAACCATTAAATAAAACCGACGAGTTTAAAACACTTGTGCAACATTTGGGTATCTTTACTGTGGAAACGTTTTACCACAAAGTGGCTTCATCAGTCCAATACAAAGAAGAATGGTGATGATCAGAAGGAGCTTGGGGTAATCAGTCCCTCAGCCTAGAATCAATTACATCGACTCCAGGCCGAGGGTGGAGAGCTCCTCTTCTCGATCCGCCCTTCATATGTAATGAGCGAGGCTCCTAAAGGATCAGTACTGGGACCACTATTATTTATGTGTAAATAACATGACGGATGGGACTGAAGCCTTCGTATCGATATTTATAGATGAGATGAAGTTAAGGAGAATAAAAGCTGGAGAGAACAGATGCCAGGGAGATACCAGGCAGATAAAACATATTTCTTAAAAGAGTGGTCAAACAGGTGCATAACAGAGCTCAATCCTAACAGTGCAAGACCATGCAACTAAGGAAGGCAAAATAAAACCAGAGACGGAGTACAGTTTGCGCTGACATATATCTGCAATATCAATCAAGGAGGAAACATCTAAAAGGAAACATCACACCGAGTATATCACCCGCGTTGCACACAAACCACACAGTCTCGGTGGGATATACATGGTCGACACATCCCTAAATCGACATTAGCAATTTCAGCCAATTATCCTTCAGTACACTCTACAAAGCGCATGCCAGTCTTGTTATATAGTATACAGCATCAGCATAAAGTCCACACTCGATCAAACATGTTCAGAAACTTGGGAAAGTTCAAAGGTTTCCAACTAGATCAGGCAGAGAGAGGAACCATGGGATACATGATTATGACGTACATAATATTCAGGTGAATTGACAAGATGGAGGAAGGTAGACTGGAAAGAGGGCCTTTGAGAAGTATTTCTGTAGTTTTACAGTGTGAAGGAAGTGTAGCGAACTGGATGAGGAACTGGTAGAAGAGAAGAAGACGAGGAACTGGTAGAAGAGAACTAGACGAGGAACTGGTAGAAGAGAACTAGACGAGGAACTGGTAGAAGAGAAGTAGACGAGGAACTGGTAGAAGAGAACTAGACGAGGAACTGGTAGAAGAGAACTAGACGAGGAACTGGTAGAAGAGAAGAAGACGAGGAACTGGTAGAAGAGAACTAGACGAGGAACTGGTAGAAGAGAACTAGACGAGGAACTGGTAGAAGAGAACTAGACGAGGAACTGGTAGAAGAGAACTAGACGAGGAACTGGTAGAAGAGAAGAAGACGAGGAACTGGTAGAAGAGAACTAGACGAAGAACTGGTAGAAGAGAACTAGACGAGGAACTAGACGAGGAACTGGTAGAAGAGAACTAGACGAAGAACTGGTAGAAGAGAACTAGACGAGGAACTGGTAGAAGAGAAGAAGACGAGGAACTGGTAGAAGAGAAGAAGACGAGGAACTGGTAGAAGAGAAGAAGACGAGGAACTGGTAGAAGAGAAGAAGACGAGGAACTGGTAGAAGAGAAGAAGACGAGGAACTGGTAGAAGAGAAGAAGACGAGGAACTGGTAGAAGAGAAGAAGACGAGGAACTGGTAGAAGAGAACTAGACGAGGAACTGGTAGAAGAGAACTAGACGAGGAACTGGTAGAAGAGAACTAGACGAAGAACTGGTAGAAGAGAACTAGACGAGGAACTGGTAGAAGAGAACTAGACGAAGAACTGGTAGAAGAGAACTAGACGAGGAACTGGTAGAAGAGAACTAGACGAGGAACTGGTAGAAGAGAACTAGACGAGGAACTGGTAGAAGAGAACTAGACGAGGAACTGGTAGAAGAGAAGAAGACGAGGAACTGGTAGAAGAGAAGAAGACGAGGAACTGGTAGAAGAGAAGAAGACTAGGAACTGGTAGAAGAGAACTAGACGAGGAACTGGTAGAAGAGAACTAGACGAGGAACTGGTAGAAGAGAACTAGACGAGGAACTGGTAGAAGAGAACTAGACGAGGAACTGGTAGAAGAGAACTCTCTACACACTTTCAAGAGATGATATAATATAACCTGGCCATTAATGATGGTCGATAATGTAAGAGATGATTTCACTCAATCCCTTCAACACTCATAACACTGACATACTAACACACGAGCACACAGTCATACTGACACTACACAGTCATACTGACACTACACAGTCATACTGACAATACACAGTCATGCTGACACTACACAGTCATGCTGACACTACACAGTCATGCTGACACCACACAGTCACACTGACACATACACTACACACACACTGATACACTACACAGTCACACTAATACACACTACACAGACATACTAACACAGTAGATAGACACAGACACGGAAAAAAGAACATACATACAACCCTAGCGACCTCCACCTGTGTACGATTACCTGTACGTGCGTGATATTACTTGTTTTTCTTGAGTTTTGCCTGCTCTAGCTCCTGGGCCTCGTCATCAATCTACTTGTGGGACTATTTCCTAACTCCACTGCTCTTCCTGTCATTAAAAATTACCAAATAAGTAAGCTTATATAGGTACAAGTGCACATAAGTACCTGTGACTTATTTCCAGAGTGACTTATTTCCAAATGGTGTTACGATTGGTCCGTCATTACTGCCTTTGTAGGTTTGAAGCTTACCTACAGTCTGTAAAGTAAAAGGACACAAGTGCAACTAATGTGACATTTATTGTGGCAACGTTTCGCTCTCCAGGAGCTTTATCAAGCCATTACAAACAATACATGGACACAGAGGGTATATAAAGGCTCAGAGTGAGGTGTAATACTAGTGAGATACCATTTCGATGTTCACTAGGGGTAGTAGTAGTAGTAGTAGTAGTAGTGGTAGTGACAAAAGTAATACAATATGGTAGAGCAATTAATTCGTACATGAGTAAAAGGATATAAAAGCTATTACTTGGGTAACATAAAAATAGGTTGGACAAATATAGACTGGAATGAGGCAGCTTGTTTCAGTGTTCACTCTCTGTGCATTTTGTGTAGTATAACAGGAGAGACTATGTGATGGCAGGGTTTACTGTTTTCAGGAGGATTCTTGCTAAGACTTCGGAGATGGTGAAGCTGCCGTTGTTTTGTTTAATTGTATTCGAAACAGCGATCAGTGCTGATTCGAGGCACTTGCGTCTGTGGAAATTAGTTTCTTTGATCACTAATTGGGCGTCTCTGAATTTCATGAGATGATTGGTGGAATTTCGGTGTTGTACACAGGCGTTGTTCAAGTTATCGTTCCTACATGCGTAAATGTGTTCATTGAGGCGGGTGTCGAGGTTTCTGGCTGTTTCACCTACGTAAATCTTGTCACAGCCTCCACAGGGTATAGTGTAAACTCCTGCATTGACTGGTTCGTGGTGCTTGGATTTTGTCCTGGTTATATCCTTTATTGAAGTGCTAGAAGCGATGGCGACTCTGGTGTTAGCTTGTGAAAGTACTTTTGAGACGTTCAGTGCAACCTGGCTGTTGGGAAGAATTGTAACTTTGCTGTTGATGCAAAGTTATTGTCGGTAATTCTACCAACTTTATTACATTACCTACAGTCGTCAGTTTAAGGCCGCATTTCACCCGTACACCACCAGAGTACGTAAACCCATAAAACAGCTCCTAGAGTAAACTGCCAGTGTACACACACTGAGAGTTACACACGTTGCAGTGTGCATATCCTTGTACTCATACTATATATTTTTTTCCTTTCATTTCTAGTGTGTGTGTGTGTGTGTGTGTGTGTGTGTGTGTGTGTGTGTGTGTGTGTGTGTTTCTATCAGTGCCCCCGTGTACCCATGCCGACCATTTAAAAGTGATTGTCTTTGTCCATCTTATCTGTGGCCTTCATTATCTAGTGTGTCATAATACTCTTACCCAACACTCCTTTATCTTGCGAAGTGAGACTTAATTATCTTAGTCTATCCTCACGTTCTCTTTCTTTAGTTCTTAGTTCTGTCCTTATGTGTTTGTCCTCGTAGTTCTTTTTCTTTAGTTCATAGCCTTGTAGCTCACTCCTGATATTTCTCAAATAGGTTTGTGTTTCTAAACTGGTGCGACTTGAGTATTTGCCTAACATACGAGTATGTGGTCCATTGTACGACATTTACCGCTTTGCATAGGATGTTATGTTTCATGGGCTTTGAGCGATGGAATGGGGATGATATCCACTCCCGTGTGTATGCCTGTAATAAGATCACAGTGAACAGGTGTTATCACAATATGCAAAATAACTACAGTGAAAAATTACTGATAATGTGAGAAATCACAAAAGCGCTTGGAATTTCACTATTTTTTTTCACTATGCATTAAGCTCTGTGTGTGTGTGTGTGTGTGTGTGTGTGTGTGTGTGTGTGTGTGTGTGTTTTGCAATTTGTTAAAGACACTTCTCAATAGGTACTTGGCCTGTTTTATGTGTGCCTGTGAGAGTGGGTATATATATTAGAGTGTACATGGGTTTCCGAGTGCGTGGGAGCGTGTGCGTGCTGGTGCTAAATTGATCTTAATAGTAGGCAAATTATTAGAATCATTTCTAACCTTATAAACTGGATATTAGAAAGGTCTTATGAAATATGTATGCCTTTAAAGCCTCCCTCTTTTCTCATGTCCCTAACTCTGTGTAAACATTATTCTTAGCGGTTTGTTCTTATCTACTGTTCTCCACTTGACTATATCCCACTAGATACTCTTGAATGCCAAAATGCACTGTGCGTTTTATCGTCTCATTTTCTGCTTAGACGAAAACAAAAACCACATTTTTCACTGTCAGCATTCTCTCTATATAGTTCAGAATTGTTTGTGGTCTTTTGTTTTTAAACTAATGTTTGTTCTAGCAGTGATCTCCTCAGCCATTACCACTCGCTGTTCTATCTCTGTCTTACTTCTAGTAATTTTCGAATAACCATATTTTATCGAGTGTTTCGTTTCTGGAAATGACGATGGTAACTAGAAGTGAGATTTTTCTCAGCGAGAGGAACAAACAGCTACACGTTGGATACTTCATGGTTTGCCTGAATGCAATTAATATTGCAGGTTTTGTTTTATTGTTCTGCATCTTAATGTAAGTAACTATATTTAGATACACAGGTACACACAAGTACAATTATCATACATAGTAACATGTGTGTGAATTACCCAGGAAAGCCCCAAAAAATCAGACAATGTGACATAATCACAGGGTCCGACAGAGTACCATAGGTTACGTAATTTGGATTAGTTATCCCTTTATGATTACCAGCTAATGGATCGTTTTCTATTTACACTGACAATTGACTGGAATTTTGATGAATTCTTCCGCAAGTTTTGGGTAAGAAAGAGAGAAAAAGGCTATTAAGTTGATGATAGAGGGAGAGAGAAAGGGGGTGGGAGGGATCATAGAGGGCACTGGAGGCTGCCAGAGGAAGGTGAGGCAACAGGTGAGGGCTGCAGGTAATTAAATCAGAATGTATAATGTCCTTGACGCACCTGACATCCGCCGCCGGCGCTGTCATGGCGGACGTCACACTCCCCTTCCTCCAACATCCCCTCCATCAACGTACCATCCCCCACCCACACCCCCACCGACGGACCACCCCCGTACCGCCACCAACGGATTTCTCCACGAACCCACATCGCCTCACCAACGGACCTACACTACCCCCAACAGACCCATATCACCCCCTTTCACTAGCTTCAGATCCTTAAGCATTCCCCTCTTTATCCTACCACATTCTCTACTTTCTTAGTTTTTATTCTCTCTCCATTATCTTCATCATCTTTTTATTCCATTTATCTAACCGTCATCTCCCTTCCCTCCCTTTCCTGTTTCTCCTCTCCTTCGCTCCCAAACCTGACCAGCTTTCCTAACTCATTTCTCCGGTCATTAGTAATTCCTCATCCATTTTTCATCAACATATTCTCATTCATATCTCATCATATCCTCATTCATTTCTCATCAACATATCCACATTCATTTTCCATCAACATATGAACATTCATTTCTCATCAGCATATTCCCAATTATTTGTCAACATATTTTAATTAATTTCCAATCAACATATTCCCATTTATTTCGCATCAGCATATTCTCATTCATTTTCTGATCAATGATATTGCACCAGTTTTAGGGTTAATTTGTGGTAGTGATTCAGAATGTCATCGGTTTTGCATGACTGGCTCTGGTCTTTGATAACTTTGGTATCCCACTGAAAAACTTAAAAGATGTGACAAATATACTGATCAGGCGGAGCTAACTTACAAATCGCATTTAAATTATTTTTTAGATCAAACAAAAGTCGAATAATGTAATACAAACACTTCATTCTTTATAATAACTGATTAACGTATTAAGATAATTCAGATACCACTAATTACTATATGTGATAACGTTGTAAGATTTTCTTCTATGTTGATCATCATCACAGTTTTGTTGAACAACTGGAAGAGATGAATATTGGTCACCATCGTACAATAAGACACATTTCAAGCTTCTAATGGAACTGTGTATAAACAGCAGTCAATCTCCTGGTCTATGTTCAAGTCTCGTCCGAAGAAGTAATCCCAGGATGTTATTGTAGTATACAAGTTCTATACCTTGACTGAAGTAAGGAAGGAGTTCAACCTCTCTTGTCCAGTAAGCTGTTATTTTTAACTTATTGTTGTAGACAGTTCTTTTCTTTTAGTCTGGAAGATAATAGTTCAGATGTTTGCTTTGACATACTGAGGTCAGGAATCATATTATTGAGTTCTTCTTGGAAGAACTGTTATGGTGTTGAAATGCTTACTTAATATTCACTTACACTACTATCGCCTGTGTTACATCCTAAACTCTGAGTTTCTTCAACATCTGACAATGGAAGGTCAGGCAGTGTTGTAAACACTGGTATGGTAACGTCTTCACTGTGTGGCGCAGTGATCCTTGCTGACTCCTAACCAGGATATTCCCACTTGACTTTCTTGTATCCACTGAAACCTTTCACATTCAACATATAGAAATAACAATCGCAGTAATGGTTTTATGCTTCTCTCCACACCATAGACTCACCTAAGTTTAAACTTTTCACTTTGCCTATTTCTCCACTGTCGTAAGCATTCTACACTGGACAGATACTTAAGTCGGTGCCGAATCAGCCGGGCTGTGGTTCGTACGGTGGACTACGTGTTGCCAGCAGTAACAACTTGATTGATCAAACCCTGATCCACCAGGAGGCCTGGTCGTGGACCGGGCCGCGGGGGCGTTGACCCCCGGAATACCTTCCAGGTAGACAGGTTTTACAAATCATACTGGGAGCCCAAGACTTGTCTTGTTCTCCAAGCGTCACTCCACAATAAACAAGATAACATTATTGTACAATATCTGTGATATTTTATCTTTGTTACTGCAAACAGTATTCGTCTCAAATATAACAAAATGTATTGGGATTGTTTAATCAGACTCTTCGTGAAGAACTTATGTTTATCTGGTCGTTGTTGATACAACTTTGCTTAAATATTAAGTCATAAATGAAGTTCTAATCTTTGTTAAAGCTGTGTGTATATACACAAATTGTTACTACATATACGTATGTAAGTGTTATGGTGTGAAGGTAGGTAAGTAATGTCTCATAAACTAGAGCCTGGAATACCCTACCTGAAGGAGGGTATTCCAGGGATCAACGCCCCAGCGGCCTGGTCCTTGACCAGGCCATGACCGGGCCATGGCCAGTCCATGGCCGGGCCATGACTGGTCCATGACCGGGCCATGACTGGTCCATGACTGGGCCATGACCTGGCCATGATTGGTCCATGACTGGACCATGGCAGGGCCATGATCGGGCCATGGCCACTTTCGAATTCAGCAACCCCAAAATACCCTAAATACCTTCAAATATTTTTGGCAACGAAATATTTTCTCCTCATTATATTCTCATTCATTTCTCATTAACATATTTTCATCAATGGTGCCTTCAAGCTGGTAAAAAGCTCTTGATTCAGGGAATTAGAGCTATCCGTCACCTCGGATCAAACCTGTTTATGCTCTACTACTCCCATTACCCAGTCGCTGTATGAAACTTGTGGGTTTAGCGCTTCCCTGTACTATTACTGTTGTTTTTACTGCTAGTATTATTACTGCTACTACTACCACTGTTACTACCACTGTTACTACCACTGTTACTACCAGTACTACTCCTACTACCATTACTGTTGCTACCACTTCTGCTACCATCAATGTTACTACTACCATCAATATTACTACTACCATCAATATTACTACTACCATCAATGTTACTACTACCATCAATATTACTACTACCATCAATATTACTACTACCATCAATGTTACTACTACCATCAATATTACTACTATCATCAATATTACTACTACCATCAATATTACTACTACCATCAATGTTACTACTACCATCAATATTACTATCATCAATATTACTACTATCATCAATATTACTACTACCATCAATATTACTACTACCATCAATGTTACTACTACCATCAATATTACTACTACCATCAATATTACTACTACCATCAATGTTACTACTACCATCAATATTACTACTATCATCAATATTACTACTACCATCAATGTTACTACTACCATCAATATTACTACTACCATCAATGTTACTATTACTATCAATGTTACCACTAACATCAATATTACTACTACCATCAATGTTACTACTACCATCAGTATTACTACTACCATCAATATTAATACTACCATCAATGTTACTACTACCATCAATGTTACTATTACCATCAATATTACTACTACCATCAATGTTACTACCATCAATGTTACTACTACTATCAGTGTTGCTACTACCATCAATATTACTACTACCATCAATGTTACTACTACCATCAATATTACTACTACCATCAATATTACTACTACCATCAATGTTACTACTACCATCAATATTACTACTACCATCAATATTACTACTACCATCAATGTTACTACTACCATCAATATTACTACTACCATCAATATTACTACTACCATCAATGTTACTATTACTATCAATGTTACCACTAGCATCAATATTACTACTACCATCAATGTTACTACTACCATCAATATTACTACTACCATCAATGTTACTATTACTATCAATGTTACCACTAGCATCAATATTACTACTACCATCAATGTTACTACTACCATCAATATTACTACTACAATCAATATTACTACTACAATCAATATTACTACTACAATCAATATTACTACTACAATCAATATTACTACTACCATCAATATTACTACTACCATCAATATTACTACTACCATCAATATTACTACTACCATCAATGTTACTACTACCATCAATATTACTACTACCATCAATGTTACTACTACCATCAATATTACTACTACCATCAATGTTACTACCATCAATGTTACTACTACTATCAGTGTTGCTACTACCATCAATATTACTACTACCATCAATGTTACTACTACCATCAATATTACTACTACAATCAATATTACAACTACAATCAATATTATTACTACCATCAATGTTACTACTACCATCAATATTACTACTACCATCAATGTTACTACTACCATCAATGTTACTGCTACAATCAATATTACTACTACCATCAATGTTACTACTACCATCAATGTTACTACTACCATCAATGTTACTACTACAATCAATATTACTACTACCATCAATGTTACTACTACCCTCAATGTTACTACTACCATCAATGTTACTACTACCATCAATATTACTACTACAATCAATATTACTACTACAATCAATATTACTACTACCATCAATGATACTACTACCATCAATGTTACTACTATCAGTGTTACTACTACCATCAACATTAATACTACCATCAATGTTACTACTACTATCAGTGTTGCTACTACCATCAATGTTACTACTGTCAATATTACTACTACCATCAATGTTACTACTACCATCAATATTACTACTACCATCAATGTTACTGCTACCATCAATGTTACTACTACCATCAATGTTACTGCTACCATCAATGTTACTACTACCATCAATATTACTACTACCATCAATATTACTACTACCATCAATGTTACTGCTACCATCAATGTTACTACTACCATCAATATTACTACTACCATCAATGTTACTGCTACCATCAATATTACTACTACCATCAATGTTACTACTACCATCAATGTTACTACTACCATCAATGTTACTACTACCATCAATGTTACTACTACCATCAATATTACTACTAATATCAATGTTACTACTTCTGTCAATGTTACTAGAACTGTTATCCTAGTTCGGTTCGCTTATATGAGAGCTGTTATCCTACACCTGCTTATTTACAGTCCAAGAGCTGTTATCCTACACCTGCTTATTTACAGTCCAAGAGCTGTTATCCTACACCTGCTTATTTACAGTCCAAGAGCTGTTATCCTACACCTGCTTATTTACAGTCCAAGAGCTGTTATCCTACACTTGCTTATTTACAGGCCAAGAGCTGTTGTCCTACACCTGCTTATTTACAGTCCAAGAGCTGTTATCCTACACTTATTTACAGGCCAAGAGCTGTTATACTACACCTGCTTATTTACAGTAGAAGAGCTGTTATCCTACACCTGCTTATTTACAGGCCAAGAGCTGTTATCCTACACCTGCTTATTTACAGTCCAAGAGCTGTTATCCTACACTTGCTTATTTACAGGCCAAGAGCTGTTATCCTACACCTGCTTATTTACAGTCCAAGAGCTGTTATCCTACACCTGCTTATTTACAGGCCAAGAGCTGTTATCCTACACCTGCTTATTTACAGGCCAAGAGCTGTTATCCTACACCTGCTTATTTACAGTCCAAGAGCTGTTATCCTACACCTGCTTATTTACAGTCCAAGAGCTGTTATCCTACACTTGCTTATTTACAGGCCAAGAGCTGTTATCCTACACCTGCTTATTTACAAGCCAAGAGCTGTTATCCTACACTTGCTTATTTACAGTCCAAGAGCTGTTATCTTACACCTGCTTATTTACAGGCCAATAGCTGTTATCCTATACCTGCTTATTTACAGTCCAAGAGCTGTTATCCTACACCTGCTTATTTACAGTCCAAGAGCTGTTATCCTACACCTGCTTATTTACAGGCCAAGAGCTGTTATCCTACACCTGCTTATTTACAGTCCAAGAGCTGTTATCCTACACCTGCTTATTTACAGGCCAAGAGCTGTTATCCTACACCTGCTTATTTACAGGCCAAGAGCTGTTATCCTACACCTGCTTATTTACAGTCCAAGAGCTGTTATCCTACACCTGCTTAGTTACAGGCCAAGAGCTGTTATCCTACACCTGCTTATTTACAGTCCAAAAGCTGTTATCCTACACCTGCTTATTTACAGGCCGAGAGCTGTTATCCTACACTTGCTTATTTACAGTCCAAGAGGTGTTATCCTACACTTGCTTATTTACAGGCCAAGAGCTGTTATCCTACACCTGCTTATTTACAGTCCAAGAGCTGTTATCCTACACTTGCTTATTTACAGTCCAAGAGCTGTTATCCTACACCTGCTTATTTACAGGCCATGAGCTGTTATCCTACACCTGCTTATTTACAGTCCAAGAGCTGTTATCCTACACCTGCTTATTTACAGTCCAAGAGCTGTTATCCTACACTTGCTTATTTACAGGCCAAGAGCTGTTATCCTACACCTGCTTATTTACAGGCCGAGAGCTGTTATCCTACACTTGCTTATTTACAGTCCAAGAGGTGTTATCCTACACTTGCTTATTTACAGGCCAAGAGCTGTTATCCTACACCTGCTTATTTACAGTCCAAGAGCTGTTATCCTACACTTGCTTATTTACAGGCCAAGAGCTGTTATCCTACACCTGCTTATTTACAGGCCAAGAGCTGTTATCCTACACCTGCTTATTTACAGTCCAAGAACTGTTATCCTACACCTGCTTATTTACAGTCCAAGAGCTGTTATCCTACACTTGCTTATTTACAGGCCAAGAGCTGTTATCCTACACCTGCTTATTTACAAGCCAAGAGCTGTTATCCTACACTTGCTTATTTACAGTCCAAGAGCTGTTATCTTACACCTGCTTATTTACAGTCCAAGAGCTGTTATCCTACACTTGCTTATTTACAGGCCAAGAGCTGTTATCCTACACCTGCTTATTTACAGTCCAAGAGCTGTTATTCTACACCTGCTTATTTACAGGCCAAGAGCTGTTATCCTACACCTGCTTATTTACAGTCCAAGAGCTGTTATCCTACACCTGCTTAGTTACAGGCCAAGAGCTGTTATCCTACACCTGCTTATTTACAGTCCAAAAGCTGTTATCCTACACCTGCTTATTTACAGGCCGAGAGCTGTTATCCTACACTTGCTTATTTACAGTCCAAGAGGTGTTATCCTACACTTGCTTATTTACAGGCCAAGAGCTGTTATCCTACACCTGCTTATTTACAGTCCAAGAGCTGTTATCCTACACTTGCTTATTTACAGTCCAAGAGCTGTTATCCTACACCTGCTTATTTACAGTCCAAGAGCTGTTATCCTACACTTGCTTATTTACAGACCAAGAGCTGTTATCCTACTGCTTATTTACAGGCCAAGAGCTGTTATCCTACACCTGCTTATTTACAGGCCAAGAGCTGATACCCTACACCTGCTTATTTACAGGCCAAGAGTTATCCTACACCTGCTTATTTACAGGCCAAGAGTTATCCTACACCTGCTTATTTACAGGCCAAGAGTTATCCTACACCTTATTTACAGGCCATGAGCTGTTATAATATAACTGCTTATTTACAGGCCAAGAGCTGTTATCCTACACCTGCTTATTTACAGGCCAAGAGCTGTTATCCTACACCTGCTTATTTACAGGCCAAGAGTTATCCTACGACTGCTTATTTACAGGCCAAGAGTTATCCTACTCCTGCTTATTTACAGGCCAAGAGCTGTTATCCTACACCTTATTTACAGGAAAAGAGTTATCCTACACCTGCTTATTTACAGTCCAAGAGCTGTTATCCTACACCTGCTTATTTACAGTCCAATAGCTGTTATCCTACACTTGCTTATTTACAGGCCAAGAGCTGTTATCCTACACCTGCTTATTTACAAGCCAAGAGCTGTTATCCTACACTTGCTTATTTACAGTCCAAGAGCTGTTATCTTACACCTGCTTATTTACAGTCCAAAAGCTGTTGTCCTACACTTGCTTATTTACAGGCTAAGAGCTGTTGTCCTACACCTGCTTATTTACAGTCCAAGAGCTGTTATTCTACACCTGCTTATTTACAGGCCAAGAGCTGTTATCCTACACCTGCTTATTTACAGTCCAAGAGCTGTTATCCTACACCTGCTTATTTACAGGCCAAGAGCTGTTATCCTACACCTGCTTATTTACAGTCCAAGAGCTGTTATCCTACATTTGCTTATTTACAGGCCAAGAGCTGTTATCCTACACCTGCTTATTTACAGTCCAAGAGCTGTTATTCTACACCTTCTTATTTACAGGCCAAGAGCTGTTATCCTACACCTGCTTATTTACAGTCCAAGAGCTGTTATCCTACACTTGCTTATTTACAGGCCAAGAGCTGTTATCCTACACCTGCTTATTTACAGTCCAAGAGCTGTTATCCTACACCTGCTTATTTACAGGCCAAGAGCTGTTATCCTACACCTGCTTATTTACAGTCCAAAAGCTGTTATCCTACACCTGCTTATTTACAGGCCAATAGCTGTTATCTTACACCTGCTTATTTACAGGCCAAGAGCTGTTATCCTACACTTGCTTATTTACAGTCCAAGAGCTGTTATCCTACACCTGCTTATTTACAGGCCAAGAGCTGTTATCCTACACCTGCTTATTTACAGTCCAAGAGCTGTTATCCTACACTTGCTTATTTACAGTCCAAGAGCTGTTATCCTACACCTGCTTATTTACAGTCCAAGAGCTGTTATCCTACACTTGCTTATTTACAGTCCAAGAGCTGTTATCCTACACCTGCTTATTTACAGGCTAAGAGCTGTTATCCTACACCTGCTTATTTACAGGCCAAGAGCTGTTATCCTACACCTTATTTACAGGCCAAGAGCTGTTATCCTACACCTGCTTATTTACAGGCCAAGAGTTATTCTACACCTGCTTATTTACAGGCCAAGAGTTGTCCTACACCTGCTTATTTACAGGCCAAGAGCTGTTATCATATAACTGCTTATTTCCAGGCCAAGAGCTGTTATCCTACACCTGCTTATTTACAGGCCAAGAGCTGTTATCCTACACCTGCTTATTTACAGGCCAAGAGTTATCCTACACCTGCTTATTTACAGGCCAAGAGTTATCCTACTCCTGCTTATTTACAGGCCAAGAGCTGTTATCCTACACCTGCTTATTTACAGGCCAAGAGTTATCCTACACCTGCTTATTTACAGGCCAAGAGTTATCCTACACCTGCTTATTTACAGGCCAAGAGCTGTTATCCTACACCTGCTTTATAAAAGACAGGTTCTGTTTATTGCCTATTACCACCACCCCCACGATGCTGCCCACAACAGCCAGCTAACTCCCAAATACTTGAATACAGCTAGGTATATAGCTGCACCAGGACTAGGAAAACATATTTGTCCTGGCTGAAGATGTCCTTGTTTGTCCTGGCTGAGAGTGTCATTGTTTGTCCTGGCTGAGAGTGTCATTGTCCTGGCTGAGTGTCCTTTTCTGTCCTGGCTGAGTGTGTCCTTGTCTGTCCTGGCTGAGTGTGTCCTTGTCTGTCCTGGCTGAGGGTGTCCTTATCTGTCCTAGCTGAGAGTGTCCTTGTTTGTCCTGACTTAAAAAAAATTACGTTTCCGGGCCAGCCCTGGTCCTCCACCCAAACACAAACCTCCCATCTCTCCTCCCTCCTTTCCCCCTCCCTATTCCCCTTTCCCTTCCCTCTCTTCTTCCCATTCACCGTTCTTCCCCTCCCTATTTCCTGCTTTCTCTCTCTCTTTACCTTCCATTCTTCTCTGGAGAAATGGAGTAAGGAGACGTGTAGTGAAAGAATCACTGTGTTTGCACCGACCCCATCGTAATTACACGATTGCTCACGCATCCTCACTGCCCTGGAGTTTTAGCTCTCACTTGACGTAGGTTCAAACTCCCACCCGTTCCGTGACGCACGGCTTTGTTAGGGAAACGGGCACCCCGAGGTCAGGAGAGAGAGAGGTCAAAAAGTGAGGTACAGTAAACAGTGAGGTCATGGAGAGTTGAACAAATTGAGGTACGGATGTGATGGGAAAGAGAATGGATTACTGGCGGTGAGACTGCCAGAGACTCTTAACAGTCATGACTTAGGTGAGAGTCGTCAGGAAACAGGACTAGTGTTTCCTGGCGAGGGTCTGTGTCATATGACCTGCAGCTGGAACTGTTGGTCATTTGACCGAAGCCTTCCGATGGCTTTACAGGTCCACCCCTTTAAAAATTAAGGTTATAATTATAACCACTGTTGTTACTAAGTGACGACTACTGTGCCGAAACCACCTATGACACCACGACACGTCGTTGTTTGGCTCATGACGGCATCTTTGTTAGTGAGGCCAAGAAGAGTCTCACCCGCATTACACAGGTAAATGTACTCTGTTACCTTATACATATTAGAGCAAAATCCTCACAAAATTACGGGCTCAGACTCATAAACCTGGTATTCTTCTTCCAGGCATCACGTCTTCGCCCAACGCCCATGACAAATGTTAGATACCTTCAGCAACTCTAATGTCTGCCACTCCGGGAACCTTCTTGCCACTTTCAACCAGGTCACCATCAGATATAAAAAAAAAATGCTAGCCTTGATGTCGCTTTTTTTTTATTAATGTCTCTGCAACTCCATTCGTGATGGCTTGCCTCTTCTCTCTTCCTAAACAAGACTTTATGAATACCGTCAAGACACAAATAACCTGCACATAGGGTGAAGAAACTTATGAAGACGTTTTGGTCCAACTGACTATTAACTTGCATACATCAAGTTATGTGTTAGGTTTAGTTTCCTTTACTTCTGCGATGACCACTCTAGACGGAAATATGTCATGGTAATGGGCTGGACCCTCAGCACCTTCTTGGCCAACATTTACTTCGAATTGCAAGAGAAAGTCTTCGTAAACATCATCCCATGGCTAAGATACATGGATGACGTCCTAGTAATTGTCCCTAGGCTCTTGGATTTTCACCAGTTTAAGGGTACACTCAGGTCAGGAGAGCCCGCCATACAGTCAGCTCTGGAGGAAAAAAAAAAGAATGGCTCATTGCTCTTTCTTAAAATCATCCTCATCAAGATAAAGAAGACACAGTGTTCATAGAAACTCCGCCAATAAACACCGCACGATACACTGTTTTAACCCACTACGACTTCAAGATTAAATGCAGAGTCATCGTGTTTTTTCCATGCGCCCTCAGGGGTTTGTAATCAAGAATTCCTTGAAAAGAAACAGAAATATACCGAGTAGGCTTTTACTGCTCTTCAGTTCCCACTACACATTTACTCCTTTAAACGCAAAAAGCCTTACTCATTATTACCAGGACGTCAGTCACCAGCCAAGGAACAGAGATCAAAGGCTGAGGGCAGTTGTTTTGAGTACTCGTATATTAACACTACTAATATTTCCAATATGTACAGAATGCCAGAGAGCACAGGCAGATACCATATAAGTGAGAATTAAAATAAGCGAGAGAGCAGAGTTCGCTTACTTCTGTAGCCAATATGTGCACTCAGCCATAGTAACTGTGAGACTGAGTTCAGACTATAGATTTAGATATCACGCCAGTTCGTCTGGAGTCTTCACGCTGATTGGTTGACATTTAAACCAGGCAGCTATTCACAGAGCAGTTGGGGGCCCCATCAACTGCGTAGCCCATAATCACCAGTTTGGCTGAAGAAGAGGAAATGCAAGAAGGGGTTGTGGGACGCACCCCGAATACAATGTAACGTACTCAGAGGACGCCACACTCATCCACACCACTCCCAGGGAACACTGACAGCATTGATCATAGTTTTATCCTTGTCTCAAGACAGAGTGACACCACTATCACTCCCACCTTCCGTAAACCAGTATGAACATTGGTGTGATAAATGGTTTTGAAAACCTACACCTTGAAGAATTGAGACACTTATGCAACATATGGAAATCTTTATTGAAGAAACGTTTCGCCACACAGTGGCTTCATCAGCCCAATACAAAGCAGGGAGGTATAAGGAGAGGAGGAGTTGAGGTAATCAGTCCCTCAGTCTGGAATCGATGTGTTCAGTCCATCACTCTTGTAGGAAGTACTGCATAGGGCCGAAGAAGTGGCTTATATATTGAAGTCAGGTGAGTCGAAGCAGGAGGAGGCGGGATCACAACACAGGCATTCCTTGGATCGTCAGATCCACCGAAATTCACACAGCTATTTAATCAACTACAGAAATGCAAGACTTATCACCAGAGAAGACAACACTCAATACCGAAGAATCCTCGAATCACTTATCTGTATATCCAACAACTTCATCCAGAACAACGGCTTCTGTAACATAGCTGAACCACTTGCCAAGAAACCTCTTCATCGTTATCCCACATAACATAAGAATCGAGGAACAGTGCAGAAGATCCACTCATGTACTTATCCAATCTCTCTTAAAAGTTACCCAAGTTTTTAGACTTCACTCTTCTCCGAAGATTGTCACATGCAGCTTTCTCCACCTGACCCAGCATTCCCATCCTATATATAGCCACGTATGTTTCACCCAGGTAGATCTGTTTGTGACTTGATAAAGTCCACTGCGTGGACGAAACGTTGTCAATAAAGGATCACATTATACTGCTTAAGTGTTTATATTTCCAACCACTAGTGTAAGTAGGTCTTCGTCCAAAGACTGGACAAGTGGATGGTCCCACTGTGATCCCGCCTCCTCCTGCTTCGACTCACCTGACTGCAGTATATAAGCCACCTCTCTGGCCCTATGCTGTACTTCCTACAAGAGTGATGGACTGAACACATCGATTCCAGGCTGAGGGACTAATTACAACTCCTCCTCTCCTTATAACTTCCTGCTTTGTATTGGACTGATGAAGCCACTGTGTGGCGAAACGTTTCTTCAATAAAGATTTCCATATGTTGCATAAGCGTCTCAATTCATGAACATTTGTATCGCAGCCAGAAGAGGCATCAGAGAAACTGATAAATTAAACACATATGCAATACTAGGGTATCTTTGTAAAAACGTTCCACCACACAGTGGCTTCATCAGTTCAGTACAAAGAAGAACGGTGAAGATCAGAAGGAGTTTGAGGTAATCAGTCCCTCAGCCTGGAGTCGCTATCATAAGTTCACCAATCTTGATAAGATTACAGCATATGCATCCACCAGACTCATTCCCTGTGGGAGATGTAGGAAGGTTACATTAGTGACAGGATGTGACCTTGAGATTCGCCTTTAGGAGCACAAAAATAAATTTGCAGGATGGATGATATCAACAGTGTGTGCATCTTTCACCATCTACATCATGCACTGTGGCACAACACTGCGGTTAATTCAGGAGATGAAAACCAAAGACAGGACTCTGGAAGCAGTATGAAAAACAACAATAACAACAAAAAACAAGGGAATGTATACACAGTCAGGTTTTATCGTTTATGCTGTAGGCAGTTTGTATAATACAACTGTTTCCCACGAAACTGATCCCAGAACTTAACCCCTCTACCGCCAGAACCTCACACTCCACCTCCACGAAACACTCCAACATCTCTCCCCCACAAAACACCCTAACACCACACCCCCACAGAACTCTCCCATTCACCTCACCCCTACACAAAACTGACCCCCAGCGCCTCACCCACAAAACTGACCCCAGCGCCACTCACTCCCATACATCGGCACTAAATTATGCGTGTTCACTCACGGAATCGCAATTACACGATTGTAAGCAATTCACGGACTCACCTGCCATGGGTTCGAACCCTGCCCGTTCCGTGGGTTAATTGTGCTTGTTGACTGACCTCTTCCTTCCCTGACCTCAGATGTTACCTCACTGTTTGACCTCACCTGCGCCTGACATCGTTGTGCTCGTTTCCTCTATACGGCTGTGTACGTGCGTGTCTGTAGACGTGATAAAGTCCAGCTGTGGGAGAGACCTCGCAGTAAAGAAGAGGTCGCTGCAAACATCGTTTCTCCCATTACCGTTTTCTCTTCTCTACTCTCCTCCTATCATCTACCTCCTCCTCCTCCTGTCTTTTCCACTACCTCCTCTACCAGTCTGTCTTTCTACCTCCAACCCTCTCCCTACCTTCACTTTTCTTCCTGTCTCTCCCTCCCTCCGTCCCTTCCCTCCTACCACCCTCACCCTTTAACACAGCTTCCCTTCCCTGATCCTACATTTTTTTTTTTTTTTTTTTTTTTTTTTTTTTTTTTTTTTTTTTTTTTTTTACACAGGGTTTGACAAGGTTAAGGATCCCTAGCTTTATTGACAGCTATTTACAGGTTAAGGATTCCTAACTTTATTGGCAAGCTAAGAGCTGTTACCTACATCAGCTCATTTGAAAGCATTTTTATTGTTATGAGACATACACGTAGGGAACAGGATGAAGTTGGAGCCATCTGTGGGCCAGCATTTTCATTTGATCAACTGACGTTATCTCGTTGACATCATAATGCTGTACGAATGTGTTCCATACTCGAGTCATCCTGGGTATGTATGATCTCAGATGGAGTGATGTTCTGGAGAAGGGTACAGCCAGAGTGAAGTTGCTGCTTTCTGCCCGTCTTGTGGCATAAAAGCTTGTTTCACGCTGTCCTCGAAGTGGATCCAAGTGTGGTATTTTGACAATATTGGCCTTGTACATAACAGTAAGGCCACCCACATCCCTCCTATGTTGAAGGCTCTGCTGAAATGACAAATCTATCCAGGATGGGTCCAGGCGAGAGATGAGACGTCTTGCTCTGTTCTCTACTCTGTCAAGCAGTCGCAGATGAGAGGGGGGGCAGGCAAACCAAGAAAGTGGAGCATACTCAAGGTGTGAGCGTACTTGTGCCTCGTACAGGATCTTGCAACCCCTACTGTCAAGCAGATGCGAGATACGGCGAAGTGCTGTAAGCTTCCTGGCTGCCTTGTTTGCAAGATTTACAACATGGTTCTTCATGGTTAGTTTGGAGTCAAATTTCACCCCAAGGATATCAACTTCTTCTCCAGGTGCCAACATCGTCCCATTCATCCTTACTACTGCACCAGCATTACCATCATGGTGCCTAGAGACGATCATCATTTGCGTTTTCTCAGGTGCAAATGTT
This sequence comes from Cherax quadricarinatus, assembly GCF_038502225.1. NCBI lineage: Eukaryota > Metazoa > Arthropoda > Malacostraca > Decapoda > Parastacidae > Cherax > Cherax quadricarinatus. The sequence continues at coordinate 23,063,478 of NC_091320.1, read as the reverse complement.
ACTTGCCATCTATTTCCCCAAGCTGATATAGCTCTCAGCTGGTGATTGATGTAGCTTAGAGCAGCTGGCATTTCTTCTCTTGGATAAGTGAATGTCAGTGTACAGTCGTCTGCATATGCATGTGATTCTGGGATGAGATGAAGAAGGTCGTTGAAGTAGACATTCCATAACAGTGGACCCAGCACACTTCCTTGTGGAACGCTTGCCCCAATAGGATGCCTTGCTGATTCCGTTCCATTGAGGACTACACTTAGAGATCTACCATGAAGGTAATCACTGAGGAGACATTGCGTAGAGCCTGCAATTCCCAGTGCTTGAAGTTTTGCTAAGAGGCCCTGGTGCCACACCCGGTCGAAAGCGCCAGCAATGTCCAGTGCTACCACACAGTTGACTTTGGATTCATCCAGTGACTGGTGCCACTTAGTGGAGAGGTTTAACAAGAGATCAGCAGCAGAGTAACCTTTCCTGAAGCCATATTGACGATCACAAAGTAGTGAGTGGTAGTCAAAAAAATCTGTCATTTGTCTTGAGATTATTGTCTCAAGGATCTTACCAGTGATTGACAGGAGTGACACTGGTCTGTAGTTGCTGATTTCTGCTCTGCTCTTCTTTTTGTGAACAGGGACTACATTTGCCTCTTTCCATGGAGAGGGCCATTTGCACTGTACTAGGCAGTGCTGAAAGATGCGAGTTAGAGGTGCTGCTAGCTGGTCTGCACATCTTCTCAACAATCTTGGGCTCAACTTGTCTGGGCCCACAGCCTTTTCCTGGTCAAGTGATTTAAGAAGGAAATGCACCTCCTCCTGCCTTATTGTCACCACTGACAGTTTTGACACAGTTCTTGCAGCTAGCCAAGGAGGGTCCCTTGCTGGATCAGGAACTTGCATTTTGGTAGCAAAGTGTTCAGCAAAGAGGTCCGCCTTCTCTTGATTACTAGTAGAGGTGGTCCCATCCTGTCGATTTAGAGGTGGAATAAGTTCATCAGGCAGATAACCTTGTCTGTCCTTGACCAGGGACCACCAGGTTTTGGAGCCTACCCTACCTGATGCTAACTTTCTTTTAGTGTCCACCTCCCATTTAGCAATGGCCCACTTTTGAACATCACCCATATGCCTACAGGCTTGCATGTGCAAGTTCCTGTTATAGGTGGTAGGATGTCTCTTATACCTTCGCCATGCTTTGTACTTAGCAGTAGCAGCCTCTCTACAACGAAAGCCAAACCAAGGCTGATCTGTAGGCTTTGTCACATATTGCCGGTGAGGAATGTGTTCTTGTTGCAGATTAAGGATGTGTCCAGTGAAGGCTTTCACTTGGTTGTCAACATCCCCCTGGAGAAGAGCATTCCAGTCGGTGGTGGCGAGCTCAGAGCAAAGGGCTGGCCAATTACCTCTTTCCCATAGCCAGGTTGTGCGTGTGGACTCCTCACCTCGTTCTGTTGGGATCTTAAGTGTGGTAAAAACAGCCTTGTGGTCAGACGATCCAACGTAGCCGAGGGGTTGACAAGTGACTATGCCTTCTGCCAGATCACTCACTACTGGGTCAAGGGAGGAGCCAGAGATATGAGTAGGGAAATCAACAAAGTTTCTCATGTCAAACACTGCAAGAAGGTCATCAAAGTCCCTCTGTATAAGGTGCTGGTTGAGGTCACCAACAATTATAATATGTTGACAGTTGTGTTGTAGCAGAAGGGAGTCAATATTTTCCATTAGGAAGTTGATAGGGTCTGCATGTTGCCACTGAGGTCTGTACATTGCACATGCTAGTACAGAGGTACTAGTGTTTATACAGAGCTTGAAGAACATCATTTCAAGATGTGTAGGGGTGGCAACATCTATGTGCTGGGCATGAACACTTTTAGAGAAGCACACAGCAACACCACCTCCTTGCCCTTGCCTGTCTCTTCTCATCCATGAGGTGTAGCCAGCAATTCTTGCAAAATTTTCTGGAGTCCTGTCATCCAAAAATGTTTCAACAACAGCTATCATGTCTGGACGTCGAGTGTTCACAAAGCTATGTGTGAGCTCTCCAACATTAGTAATGAAACCTCTAATGTTGGCCGACAGGATGCTGATAGACTGGCTCCTCATGATGAAGTGGTCAGCTTGAGGTGGTGGGTGTGTAGGGAATGTAAGGTGCCTGCCCTTGAGAGAGGTAGGGTACTGAGGCAGCTGCAGGGATGTAGGTCTGTGGTCTTGTATAAGGCCCAATCCCACCTGCTGGGCTGGGATAGGAGTAGCTAAGTGGGTGACGTGTGAGAGTGTTTACCAATTCAGAGATCCTGCTGGTTTGTTCTGAGAACAGGTCTCTAAACAGGTGGCCCTGTCTGTCAAGTTCCTTTTTCTTCCGACACTGGTCCTCCTTATGTCCTTTCTTATAGCAGTAGTTACACCTGGTATCTCGCAGGCAGTTGTTGGCAGAGTGCCCCTTCCGGTGACAGCGAGAGCACAGTTTAGGTGCCTGGGAGGGTGGACTAGGATTTGTTGCACCTCCTGTGTTTCGCAGATTTGTCCTCAGATTCTGCCGCTGGAACTGTTAGTGGAGGGTGAGACGGCTGTAGATGTCTTCCTCCACCACGTCCTCCTCCACGTCCTCTACCCCGCCCTCTACCAGTTCTGACAGATGTGTCCCTGCTGTTCGTACTTCGGCGCAGTAGGTGATCAGGTGCAGTGATAGTTCCCTGATCACTAACTGCACCGTTCTCTGGTGGAGAAACTCCTGGCTCAGAACTTGCTGTCGAAGCACTACTACCAGATTCTAGAATAGTATCGCCAGGTGTGCTGACAGGTGTAGGATCAGAGATGGTATGTGCACTGTCAAGTAGACTGGCAGTGGCTGAAGCAGAGATGTCAGGTGTAGGAGAATTAACAGATCCAAGGCTTCCCACGTTGCTGGGAAGAGGATTTGTTCCCTCTGTGGTGGTCAGAGGAATTGTGTTAGAATTCCCAAAGGTAGTGTTTTGAACTCTGCCAGTCTGTGGGACCTTAGCGATGACAGAATTCCACCAGATGTTTACCCCTGAGTTAAGCTCAGTGTGGGACTTCCAGTCTTTGTCAATAGTGTCACCATCAGCTGAGCAGCTTACGTCACTTGATGCAGGCTTGCACTGGCCTTCTACAATAGCTTGTAGGTTATCTAATGATTTGAGGAGCTCATGAAGTGCTTCCCTGTGATGGATTATCTTAGCTGCAACTTTACAACACAGCCCAAGAGGGCAGTCTTGATCTTTGGACAGGAGTCCCTGAGGTAGGACTTCTGAACCTTCCTCCTGTAGCTCCAGGCTTGTATCCACATATACCACAGGATTATGGATATCCTTAAGGCACGAGCATCCCATCCTTTCTCTCTCTCTCGCTCTCTCTCTTATCCCCATATCCACGTCTCCCGTACCTACCTACATGGCCTTCCCAATACCCAAATATCCCGTATCTGCGTGTCTAAAGATCACAATTTGAGAAATTATATCTTATCAAGGCCGCCCCTGCCGCTGCCGCTGCCGCCGCCACCTCCGTCTCCGCCGCCACCTCCGCCTCCGCCGCCACCTCCGTCTCCGTCGCCATGTTCGCCTCCGCCGCCGTCGTCGCCTCCACTGCCACCTTGAAAATGCACCGTGAGGAGCTGAACACGTTCAAAAGGTATTCAATCCTCATCCTCTTGATCCAGGGACTGGAGGACGGTGTAGGTGAGCTCTCAGATAAGGGAGACAGGTTGACGTAAGGTAGAGAGAGAGAGAGAGAGAGAGAGAGAGAGAGAGAGAGAGATAAACTCATTCCACCTCTAAATCGACAGGATGGGACCACCTCTACTAGTAGTAAGGATAAAGCGGACCTCTTTGCCGAACACTTTGGTACCAAAATGCAAGTTCCTGATCCAGCAAGGGATCCTCTTTGGCTAGCTGCAAGAACTGTGTCAAAACTGTCAGTGGTGACAATAAGGCAGGAAGAGGTGCATTTCCTTCTTAAATCGCTTGACCAAGAAAAGGCTGTGGGCCCAGACAAGTTGAGCCCAATATTGCTGAGATGTGCAGACCAGCTAGCAGCACCTCTAACTCGCATCTTTCAGCACTGTCTAGTACAGTGTAAATGGCCTTCTCTGTGGAAAGAGGCAAATGTAGTCCCTGTTCACAAAAAGAAGAGCAGAGCAGAAATCAGCAACTACAGACCAGTGTCACTCCTGTCAATCATTGACAAGCTCCTTGAGATAATAATCTCAAGACAAATGAGTTTTTTGACTACCACTCACTACTTTGTGACCGTCAATATGGCTTCAGGAAAGGTTACTCTGCTGCTGATCTCTTGTTAAACCTCTCCACTAAGTGGCACCAGTCACTCGATGAATCCAAAGTCAGCTGTGTGGTAGCACTGGACATTGCTGGTGCTTTCGACCGGGTGTGGTACCAGGGCCTCTTAGCAAAGCTGCAAGCTCTAGGAATTGCAGGCTCTACGCTATGTCTTCTCAGCAATTACCTTCATGGTAGATCTCTAAGAGTAGTTCTCAATGGAACAGAATCAGCAAGACATCCTATTGGGGTAAGTGTTCCACAAGGAAGTGTGCTGGGACCATTGTTATGGAATGTCTACTTCAATGACCTTCTTTATCTCATCCCAGAATCCCATTCATATGCAGACAACTGTACAATGACATTCACTTATCCAAGAGAAGAAATGCCAGCTGCTCTAAGGTACATCAATCACCAACTAAGGGCTATATCAGCTTGGGGAAATAGATGGCAAGTAACATTTGCTTCTGAGAAAACACAAATGATGATCTCTTGGCACCATGATGGTAATGCCGGTGCAGTAGTAAGGATGAATGGAAGAGTGTTGGCACTTGTAGAAGAAGTTGATATCCTTGGGGTGAAATTTGACTCCAAACTGACCATGAAAAACCACGTTGTAAATCTTGCAAACAAGGTGGGCAGGAAGCTTACAGCACTTCGCCGTATCTCGTATCTGCTTGACAGTAGGGGTTGCAAGATTCTGTACGAGGCACAAGTACGCTCACACATTGAGTATGCTCCACTTTTTTGTTTGCCTCCCCCCCTCTCATCTGCGACTACTTGACAGAGTAGAGAACAGAGCAAGACGTCTCATCTCTCGCCTGGACCCATCCTGGATAGATCTGTCATTTCAGCAGAGCCTTCAACACAGGAGGGATGTGGGTGGCCTTACTGTTATGTACAAGGCCAATATTGTCAGAGTACCACACTTGGATCCACTTCGAGGACAGCGTGAAACAAGCTTCTCTACCACAAGACGGGCATAAAGCAGCAACTTCACTCTGACTGTACCCTTCTCCAGAACATCACTTCATCTGAAATCATTTATCCCCAGGATGACTCGAGTATGGAACACATTCGTACAGCATTATGATGTCAACGAGATAAAGTGAGTTGAGCTAATGAAAATGCTGGCTCATAGATGGCTCCAACTTCATCCTGTTCCCTATTTGTATGTTTCATAACAATAAAAATGCTTTCAAATGAGCTGATGTAGGTAACAGCTCTTATCTTGTTAATAAATTTAGGAATCCTTAACCTGTAAATAGCTTGTCAATAAAGCTGGGGATCCTTAACCTATCCTTGTCAAACCCTGTGAAAGAGAGAGATAGAGAGAGAGAGAGAGAGAGAGAGAGAGAGAGAGAGAGAGAGAGAGAGAGATAAGGTATATGCAGTAGTAGTTTTGACATATGTAGGGATGCTTTATCTCTCTTGTTGATAAGGATATGTTATTGTAGTCATCAACACTAGCTTCAACACCAGCACCATCAATGTCACCAACACCATCTCCATCAATATCACCATCACCAGCACCATCAATATGTCAACAAGGCTTTCGGTAGAGTATTACACAGAAGAATGCTGAAGAAAGTGTCAGCACATGGTACTGCAGATAAATTATCTCTCGTGGATCGAGGCTTGGCTAACTAACAGGAAGCAGAGAGTACATATGTATCTACAAATGTGGTGAAATCAGAATGGAGATCAGTCATATGCGGTGTTCCGCAAAGATCACTCTTAAGCCCTTTGGTATTCATAATTTACATTAGTGACCATGACGAGAGAATAAGAAGAAAAATGAGTAAAGTTGTTGAATACCCAGAATAGACTGAATAATAGATTCGGTGGAACATATCACTAAATTTCAGGAAGATTCTCACAATCTCATGTTATGGTGTGAAAAGTGGTAGATGTAGGTTGTTGTGGAAAAGTGAAAAGTTATAATCAAGTGGTGTACAACATGCTCATACATAATACGATAAAAAGAGGTCTTGAGGAGTCATGTAAACAGAAACCCGAAACCAAGACCGCTTTAATTTATAGAAAGAAGCACACGTACCGGGAGTCCAAAGGTTACACAACACCTCTATACATCATTAGTAAGACCCTGACGTGGATTACATAGTTTCTGGTCTCCTTACTGCTGAACGGTTATAAATGTACTGAAGAACATACACACACAAAAAAGGCAATGTTAATTCACTATACAAGGAAGCCTTCACACGAAGATAGAATGAGAACCTTGGCCCTTCACTCCTTGGAAAGACGCAGAATGACGAGAATGATACTGAAATATGTGGGAGAAAGATAGGTGGAAATATATAGGAGGTAAACAGTGTACTGGGAATCTATGAGCAAGAAGGAACTCGTGATATTGAATTCAGGTTGAGTACATTTTGATTTAGGTTAAGAAGAACTAGTGGTGATGTTGATGGTGTTTTTGTGATGGTGACGAGTTTGATGGTGTTGGTGGCAATGTTGATGGTGATGTCAATGGTGACACTGTGTATGATGTTGATGGTGACGTGATGTTCATTATGACAATGTTGTAATGTTGTTGATGGTGCTGTTGATGGTGATGTGATGTTGTTGATGATGTATCCTGGTGCTGTTGATTGTGACGATGTTGATGTTCATTGTAATGAAGTAATGTAATGATGCTGTTGATTGTGATGATGTTGATGTTAATGATGACGTAGATGTTGTTACTACATCATTAAGTGGTGGGGTGTGAGGTGACCTCTGGCATTAGTTAAGGTCACTGGTGAGGGCTGACGAGGCCACGCCGGGACGTTAGTGCCACCTTTGTAGTGCCACTTGACACTTACATGTGCTAACGCATGTTGTTTTGAGCTTGTTTTAATGTGTGTGTACTCGCTCTGACACACACACACACACACATGACCAGCGAAGAGGCTGGACCAGGAGCTTTGGTTCGACCCCTACAATCACAAATAGGTGAGAACACACACACACACACACACACACACACACACACACACACACACACACACACACACACACACACAGACACACACACACACACAGACACACACAGACACACACAGACACACACACACACACACACACACACACACACACACACACACACACACACACACACAACCGGTGAAGAGGCGGGGCCAGGAGCTAAGACTCGACCCCTGCAACCACAAATAGGTGAGTACACACTCATATACAACAGGCCTAGTGTCGAATCGACATGTGCCTAGGACAAAATGGTAACTAACAGACACAGACACACAGACACACAGACACACAGACACACACACAAACAGACACACACACACACACACACACACACAGACACACACACAGACACACACAGACACACACACACACAGACACACAGACACAGACACACAGACACACAGACACACAGACACACACACACAGACACACACACACACACACACACACACACACACACACACACACACACACACAGCTATAAGACTAGGTACGATAAGGCTCTTGGAGCCGGGAAGGAGTGGGCCTAGTAGCGACCACCGAAGAGACGGGGGCAGGAGCTGTGAATTGACCCCTGCAACCACATATAGGTGAGTACATACACTGGACTCGGGGACAGAAGCTGCAAACCTCATTCACAGAGGGCCTGGGAGTAAGCATAGCGCCTAGCATATCACCAAAGGTTCACTGTATAACCTCTGCAGCAATGCTCGCCTGGCAAATCTGAGAGTGAAATTCAGGAATCTCAACAATGAGCCAATCTGGGATCTTTATGCAAAATATGTCAGGCTCAACTTAGAGTATACAGCACCAGTATGCAACCCCCACCTAAAGAAGTATATTAAGAAACGAGAAAGTGCAGAAGTTTGAAACGAAACTAGTTCCAGAGGACAGAAGTACCAGGGGAGACGTGATAACATTATACAAAATACTCAGAGGAATTGATATGATAGACAGGGACAGGCTGTTTGAGAGGCGGGAAACAGGTACTCGGGAGCACAGCTGGAAGGTAGACACAGATGAGCCACAGGGATGTCAGGACACGGTCTGGAAGTGTAATAGGACACGGTCTGGATATGTGGTAGGACACTGTCTGGACATGTGATAGGACACGGTCTGGATATGTGGTAAGACACGGTCTGGTTATGTGGTAGGACACGGTCTGGACATATGGTAGGACACTGTCTAGACATTTGGCAGGACACGGAACACGTGTCCTCCTCAGGCCAGCGGGTAGTGGTATATACATGCTCGGTTACATTGCCAGGACACGCACACATGGTCACGTGACAAGGACGCACGCGTGTGCACCTGGGCAAGGTGTGTGCACTCGGTAGAAAGATGTAGTGACACACACACACACACACACACACACACACACACACACACACACACACACACACACACACACACACACACACACACACACACACACACACACACACACACTCGCATAAATCACCCATCAGGATAATTAAAAAAAAGTCAGTGACTGACGTAGTTCACAACGTCAGAATCCCGACGTTTTCTCCGAATTAATAAATTTCATTGTCTTCAATTTTTAAGTTACGCTATGTTAGGTTAAAATAGGTAAAATAGGTTAGGTTAGGTGAAGGTATTGTGGTGGTGTTGTGAAGGTATTGTGGTGGTGTTGTGAAGATATTGTAGTGGTGTTGTGAAGATATTGTAGTGGCGTTGTGAAGGTATTGTGGTGGTGTTGTGAAGGTATTGTGGTGGTGTTGTGAAGGTATTGTGGTGGTGTTGTGAAGGCACTGTGGTGGTGTTGTGAAGGTATTGTGGTGGTGTTGTGAAGGCACTGTGGTGGTGTTGTGAAGGTATTGTAGTGTTGTGAAGGTATTGTGGTGGTGTTGTGAAGGTATTGTGGTGGTGTTGTGAAGGCACTGTGGTGGTGTTGTGAAGGTATTGTGGTGGTGTTGTGAAGGTATTGTGGTGGTGTTGTGAAGGCACTGTGGTGGTGTTGTGAAGGTATTGTGGTGGTGTTGTGAAGGCACTGTGGTGGTGTTGTGAAGGTATTGTGGTGGTGTTGTGAAGGTATTGTGGTGGTGTTGTGAAGGTATTGTGGTGGTGTTGTGAAGGTATTGTGGTGGTGTTGTGAAGGTATTGTAGTGGTGTTGTGAAGGTATTGTGGTGGTGTTGTGAAGGTATTGTAGTGGTGTTGTGAAGGTATTGTGGTGGTGTTGTGAAGGTATTGTAGTGGTGTTGTGAAGGTATTGTGGTGGTGTTGTGAAGGTATTGTAGTGTTGTGAAGGTATTGTGGTGGTGTTGTGAAGGAACTGTGGTGGTGTTGTGAAGGAGCTGTGATGGTGTTGTGAAGGAGCTGTGATGGTGTTGTGAAGGCACTGTGGTGGTGTTGTGAAGGAGCTGTGATGGTGTTGTGAAGGCACTGTGGTGGTGTTGTGAAGGTATTGTGGTGGTGTTGTGAAGGCACTGTGGTGGTGTTGTGAAGGTATTGTGGTGGTGTTGTGAAGGTATTGTGGTGGTGTTGTGAAGGTATTGTGGTGGTGTTGTGAAGGTATTGTAGTGGTGTTGTGAAGGTATTGTGGTGGTGTTGTGAAGGTATTGTAGTGGTGTTGTGAAGGTATTGTAGTGGTGTTGTGAAGGTATTGTGGTGGTGTTGTGAAGGCACTGTGGTGGTGTTGTGAAGGTATTGTGGTGGTGTTGTGAAGGCACTGTGGTGGTGTTGTGAAGGTATTGTGGTGGTGTTGTGAAGGTATTGTGGTGGTGTTGTGAAGGTATTGTGGTGGTGTTGTGAAGGTATTGTGGTGGTGTTGTGAAGGCACTGTGGTGGTGTTGTGAAGGTATTGTGGTGGTGTTGTGAAGGTATTGTGGTGGTGTTGTGAAGGTATTGTGGTGGTGTTGTGAAGGTATTGTAGTGGTGTTGTGAAGGTATTGTGGTGGTGTTGTGAAGGTATTGTAGTGGTGTTGTGAAGGTATTGTAGTGGTGTTGTGAAGGTATTGTGGTGGTGTTGTGAAGGTATTGTGGTGGTGTTGTGAAGGCACTGTGGTGGTGTTGTGAAGGTATTGTAGTGGTGTTGTGAAGGCACTGTGGTGGTGTTGTGAAGGTATTGTAGTGTTGTGAAGGTATTGTGGTGGTGTTGTGAAGGTATTGTAGTGGTGTTGTGAAGGTATTGTGGTGGTGTTGTGAAGGTATTGTGGTGGTGTTGTGAAGGCACTGTGGTGGTGTTGTGAAGGTATTGTGGTGGTGTTGTGAAGGCACTGTGGTGGTGTTGTGAAGGTATTGTAGTGTTGTGAAGGTATTGTGGTGGTGTTGTGAAGGTATTGTAGTGGTGTTGTGAAGGTATTGTGGTGGTGTTGTGAAGGTATTGTAGTGGTGTTGTGAAGGTATTGTAGTGGTGTTGTGAAGGTATTGTGGTGGTGTTGTGAAGGTATTGTGGTGGTGTTGTGAAGGCACTGTGGTGGTGTTGTGAAGGTATTGTAGTGGTGTTGTGAAGGTATTGTGGTGGTGTTGTGAAGATATTGTAGTGGTGTTGTGAAGGCACTGTGGTGGTGTTGTGAAGGTATTGTAGTGGTGTTGTGAAGGTATTGTGGTGGTGTTGTGAAGGTATTGTAGTGTTGTGAAGGTATTGTAGTGTTGTGAAGGTATTGTGGTGGTGTTGTGAAGGTATTGTAGTGTTGTGAAGGTATTGTGGTGGTGTTGTGAAGGTATTGTGGTGGTGTTGTGAAGGTATTGTGGTGGTGTTGTGAAGGTATTGTGGTGGTGTTGTGAAGGTATTGTAGTGTTGTGAAGGTATTGTGGTGGTGTTGTGAAGGTATTGTGGTGGTGTTGTGAAGGTATTGTGGTGGTGTTGTGAAGGTATTGTGGTGGTGTTGTGAAGGTATTGTGGTGGTGTTGTGAAGGTATTGTAGTGTTGTGAAGGCACTGTGGTGGTGTTGTGAAGGTATTGTAGTGTTGTGAAGGTATTGTGGTGGTGTTGTGAAGGTATTGTGGTGGTGTTGTGAAGGTATTGTGGTGGTGTTGTGAAGGTATTGTGGTGGTGTTGTGAAGGTATTGTGGTGGTGTTGTGAAGGCACTGTGGCGTTGTGAAGGCACTGTGGTGGTGTTGTGAAGGCACTGTGGCGTTGTGAAGGCACTGTGGTGGTGTTGTGAAGGTATTGTGGTGGTGTTGTGAAGATATTGTAGTGGTGTTGTGAAGGTATTGTAGTGGTGTTGTGAAGGTATTGTAGTGGCGTTGTGAAGGCACTGTGGTGGTGTTGTGAAGGTATTGTGGTGGTGTTGTGAAGGTATTGTGGTGGTGTTGTGAAGGTATTGTGGTGGTGTTGTGAAGGTATTGTGGTGGTGTTGTGAAGGCACTGTGGCGTTGTGAAGGCACTGTGGTGGTGTTGTGAAGGTATTGTAGTGTTGTGAAGGTATTGTGGTGGTGTTGTGAAGGCACTGTGGCGTTGTGAAGGCACTGTGGTGGTGTTGTGAAGGTATTGTAGTGTTGTGAAGGTATTGTGGTGGTGTTGTGAAGGTATTGTGGTGGTGTTGTGAAGGCACTGTGGCGTTGTGAAGGTATTGTGGTGGTGTTGTGAAGGTATTGTAGTGGTGTTGTGAAGGTATTGTGGTGGTGTTGTGAAGGCACTGTGGCGTTGTGAAGGTATTGTGGTGGTGTTGTGAAGGTATTGTAGTGGTGTTGTGAAGGTATTGTGGTGGTGTTGTGAAGGAGCTGTGGTGGTATTGTGAAGGCACTGTGGTGTTGTGAAAGCACTGTGGTGGTGTTGTGAAGGGACTGAGGTGGTGTTGTGAAGGCACTGTGGTGGTGTTGTGAAGGCACTGTGGTGGTGTTGTGAAGGGACTGTGGTGGTATTGTGAAGGCACTGTGGTGGTGTGAAAGCACTGTGGTGGTGTTGTGAAGGAGCTGTGGTGGTATTGTGAAGGCACTGTGGTGTTGTGAAAGCACTGTGGTGGTGTTGTGAAGGGACTGAGGTGGTGTTGTGAAGGCACTGTGGTGGTGTTGTGAAGGCACTGTGGTGGTGTTGTGAAGGGACTGTGGTGGTATTGTGAAGGCACTGTGGTGTTGTGAAAGCACTGTGGTGGTGTTGTGAAGGAGCTGTGGTGGTATTGTGAAGGCACTGTGGTGTTGTGAAAGCACTGTGGTGGTGTTGTGAAGGGACTGAGGTGGTGTTGTGAAGGCACTGTGGTGGTGTTGTGAAGGCACTGTGGTGGTGTTGTGAAGGCACTGTGGTGGTGTTGTGAAGGGACTGAGGTGTTGTGAAGGGATTGAGGTGTTGTGAAGGCACTGTGGTGTTGTGAAGGCACTGTGGTGTTGTGAAGGTATTGTAGTGTTGTGAAGGTATTGTAGTGTTGTGAAGGTATTGTAGTGTTGTGAAGGTATTGTAGTGTTGTGAAGGTATTGTAGTGTTGTGAAGGTATTGTGGTGGTGTTGTGAAGGTATTGTGGTGGTGTTGTGAAGGTATTGTAGTGTTGTGAAGGTATTGTAGTGTTGTGAAGGTATTGTGGTGGTGTTGTGAAGGTATTGTGGTGGTGTTGTGAAGGTATTGTAGTGTTGTGAAGGTATTGTAGTGTTGTGAAGGTATTGTGGTGGTGTTGTGAAGGTATTGTGGTGGTGTTGTGAAGGTATTGTAGTGTTGTGAAGGTATTGTAGTGTTGTGAAGGTATTGTGGTGGTGTTGTGAAGGTATTGTGGTGGTGTTGTGAAGGTATTGTAGTGTTGTGAAGGTATTGTGGTGGTGTTGTGAAGGTATTGTTGTGGGAATATTGTGGTATTATGAAGGCATTGCGGTGTTGTAAAGGTATTGTGGTGGAGTTGTGGTGTTGTGAAGGTACTGTGATGTGGTGTTGTGAAGGATTTGTGGTGATGTTGTGAAGGTACTGTGGTGGAATTGTTGTGTTGTGAAGAAACTGTGGTGTTGTGGATGTGTTCTACAGGTGTTGTGAGGGTGTGGTGTTACTACAGAGTTTTTTTTTTAGTCGAGGTGTTTGATTGTGGTGTTGCGGTGTTGCGTAGGTTGTTGTTGTGTTATGGTGTGCTAAAAATCAAGGAGAATGTTGGGTCATGCCTTGAGAAAATCAGCCAGACGAGAAATCGTGGTGAAGCATATTAGTGACTCTGACTAAGAGCCAGTCAGTGGATCAGTCAACCAGCCTGTCAGTTAGTGGGTCAGTCAACCAGTCTGTCAGTGGGCTAGTCACTCAGCAGGTCAGTCAATCAGTCAGTGGGTCGGTCAACCAGTCTGTCAGTGGGGCAATCATTCAGTGGGTCAGTCAGCCAGTTTGTCAATAGGTCAGTTAACCAGTCTGTCAATGGGTCAGCCAGTCTGTCAGTGGGTCAGTCAACCAATCGGTCAATGGGTCAATCAGTGGCCAGTCAATCAATCGGTCAATGGGTCAGTCAACCAGTTTTTCTCACAATGAGTGGTTCAGTTAACTAGTTTTTCAGTCAGTGGATCAGTCAGCCAGTCTGTCATTCGGTACAACAGTCAAGCAGTCTGTCTTCAGTCAATGGGTCAGACATGTAGTCTGTGACTCAGTGGGTTAGCCAAGCAGTCTGTTAGAAGATCAATCAATCTCTGTCAGTCAGTGGATCAGTCAATCACTGCCTGTCAGTCAGTGGGTCAGTCAACCAGTTTGTCATATGGTCGTTTCAACCAGTCTCAGTCGGAATGGGAGAGGGGGAGTCAGTGAGGGAGTCAGTCTATATGTCAGTGAGTCAGTCAACCATTATCATCAGTGGGGACCCTCAAGGATCAGTGTAGTCCCAGTTCCTAGGATCAAGAGAACTTCATCTGCATGAGATGTCCTTTAACTGAAACAGGTGTGAGATTTTTTGACTGATCATTTATGCTATGCTGAGATGCAGTTCCTCTATATGTCTTGCATTTTTGTTCATCTGTCTAATATTACAATGCGATTATCATCGTTATTAGCTAAAGCGATGTTACTCAGCTTTATATTACATATTCATTTTCATCTTTCTCATGTTTTCATTATATATATATATATATATATATATATATATATATATATATATATATATATATATATATATATATATATATATAATGAAAACATGAGAAAGATGAAAATGAATATGTAATATAAAGCTGAGTAACATCGCTTTAGCTAATAACGATGATAATCGCATTGTAATATTAGACAGATGAACAAAAATGCAAGACATATAGAGGAACTGCATCTCAGCATAGCATAAATGATCAGTCAAAAAATCTCACACCTGTTTCAGTTAAGGGGCATCTCATGCAGATGAAGTTCTCTTGATCCTAGGAACTGGGACTACACTGATCCTTGAGGGTCCCAATAATGATCCTGGTTGACTGACTCACTGAAATATAGACTGACTCTCTCAATGACTTCCCCCTCTCCCCTTCCGACTGAGACTGGTTGAAACGACCATATGATAGACAGGTTGATTGACCCACTGATTGACAGGCAGTGATTGACTTATCCACTGACTGAGATAAACTGATTGATCTTCTGACACACTGCTTGGCTAACCCACTGAGTCACAGATCATTTACCAGTGGTAACTATTTAATGTTTGTATGACTTGACCTCTGATTACCACTAGCCTGACGCCAGCTTACATCAGAGGTGAGTGGAGTAGAGTAGTCAGTACAGCACTTCTCTGGGTATATAGGTCTTCGTTGCTCACTCATTTTAACTTAAATTGGGAAACTATTGGTCTAGAGTTTTATTCTCTAAAGTCACCAGAAATTGTGAGATCTTGTGCAATTTCCATTGTATAGAAGTTCTCATGTGTTAAGAGACTTCAAATATTCTAGTTAACAACCTAATTATCTCAGAAAATAGTGACGCTGTAACTTTGTTGATCATAATTATATTAAAGGTCCATTCAGCTAGAATGAAGGTCATGCTAATTTATAAGTTATGTATAAAGTCCGTGTTTATATATAATAACTAAAGGTATAAGTAAAATAACTTAAGTCAATAACGTTATCTACGTTATATTAAAAATACGTTTTACAGAGTTTTTTTTATCTCCTTATTAATCTATATACAAGATTAAATTATATCAGAAATCAATGCTAATTACAATATAACTGGAGTATTATTATGAAAATCCCCTAGACTGACATCGCCTATTATTTATAAAGCTTATCGTAATAATTTATGGCTGACTATTTTTAAACTACAAATTTGACTGACTATTTTTAACTCTTTTCGATTATTTTCGACTATTTTTTAATTATTTTCGACTATTTTTTACTATTTTCGATTATTTTTGACTGTTTTGACTGACTGTTATCGATTATTTTTGGCTATTTTTGTTTATTTTTGTTTGTTTATTTTTGACTGTTTTGACTGACTGTTATCGATTATTTTTGGCTATTTTTGTTTGTTTATTTTTGTTTGTTTATTTTTGACTGTTTTGACTGACTGTTATCGATTATTTTTGGCTATTTTTGTTTGTTTATTTTTGTTTGTTTATTTTTGACTATTTTTAGCTAACTATTTTTGACTCGCTTTTTTTTTTATCTATATTTGAAGATCATTGGTGAAGAAGGATCTGAGATGGATGGTTTATTAGGTTAGAGATCTTTGGTTTGTTGGTTTGTTTGATTTAAAGATTTATGGTTCGTTGGTTTATCAGGTTTAGGGATCTTTTATTTGTTGGTTTATAAGGTTTAATTATCTTTTATTTGTTGGTTTATCAGGTTTTGTGGTTCGTTCGTTTACCAGGTTTAAAGATCTTATATTTGTTGCTTTATCAGGTTTAAAGATGTTTTATTTGTTGGTTTACCAGGTTTTAAAATCTTTTATTTGATGGTCTATCAGGTTTAAAGATCTTAGGCTTATTGGTTTATCAAGTTTATAAACCTCTGAATTAAAGGAGAATCATTAAAAAACGAGACACTACTGGAGGCGAGGTTTCGCCCCATACTGAGCGAAACGTCTGAAATAAAACCTCCCAGTTCTCTATTACGTTACTGGGATCTCAAAAACAAAAAAAAATAATTCTTGTTTGAAGTTGTTACAAGATAAATACGTTAACTGTCTTTGTCGACATTCAATGATATATGAATGTTCAGTCAGGAAGACATCAGCAGATGTTAACCCAGAGAGAGAGAAGCAAATAATGTGGCGCTGTTCACCCACTCTGAGGTGAAGAAAAAAAAGAATAACAGGGAGGAGAGAGAGAGAGAGAGAGAGAGAGAGAGAGAGAGAGAGAGAGAGAATGAGAGAAACTGCAGCATTACACAAACATTGCTAGCCAAACATTAAAGATAATAAGTCAGGAGCGAAAATATATGCAAACACGAGTGCTATCCCTACCACAACACCTGCCACAACACCCACTACAACACCTGCCACAACACCTGCAGATTACACTTCACACACACCTGTAACAACACCATCATATTCATTACTAGGCCTTTGTTGGTTTCAGTACCTGTGTATTACCACACTGGCAATGGATGTCATTACTAGGACTTCCGTTATATCTAGACACACACACACACACACACACACACACACACACACACACACACACACACACACACAAACACACACATATATATATTATATATATATATATATATATATATATATATATATATATATATTATATATATATATATTTATATATATATATATATATATATATATATATATATATATATATATATATTATATATGTTTAACAAGCCACGGGGGGTTGGAAATCTTTAGAAGCTAAAGATTTCCAACCCCCCGTGCCTTGTCTTGCATATATATATATATATATATATATATATATATATATATATATATATATATATATATATATATATAATATATATATGTGTGTGTTTGTGTGTTTGTGTGTGTGTGTGTGTGTGTGTGTGTGTGTGTGTGTGTGTGTGTGTGTGTGTGTGTGAAGACTAGGCAGTCACTGTGGTAGCGAGGAGAGGCTGGCGACGGTGGAGACGAAAGAGCAAAATTGGAAAAAAAATGCTGAAATGTCATTCAGAAAGGATTGAACGAGAACTGGCATGGATGTTTAGCAGGCACGTGTGTGTGTACTCACCTAGTTGTACTCACCTAGTTGAGGTTGCAGGGGTCGAGTCCAAGCTCCTGGCCCCGCCTCTTCACTGGTCGCCACTAGGTCACTCTCCCTGAACCGTGAGCTTTATCATACCTCTGCTTAAAGCTATGTATGGATCCTGCCTCCACTACATCGCCTCCCAAACTATTCCACTTCCTGACTACTCTGTGGCTGAAGAAATACTTCCTAACATCCCTGTGATTCATCTGTGCCTTCAACTTCCAACTGTGTCCCCTTGTTGCTGTGTCCAATCTCTGGAACATCCTGTCTTTGTCCACCTTGTCAATTCCTCTCAGTATTTTGTATGTCATTATCATGTCCCCCCTATCTCTCCTGTCCTCCAGTGTCGTCAGGTTGATTTTCCTTAACCTCTCCTCGTAGGACATACCTCTTAGCTCTGGGACTAGTCTTGTTCCAAACCTTTGCACTTTCTCTAGTTTCTTTACGTGCTTGGCTAGGTGTGGGTTCCAAACTGGTGCTGCATACTCCAATATGGGCCTAACGTACACGGTGTACAGTGTGTGTGTGTGTGTGTGTGTGTGTGTAATATCGAGGAGAGATTAACTGGATTCATGGTGTGGGGGAGGATTTGCCGGGTTGTTGGAGTGTGAACATTGGTATTATTTGTGAAGGGCTTCAAGGGGTGGAAAACCTGCTAGTGAAGCTTGCACTTTGATGGTGGGAAGTACAGAGTTCGTGAGTCTGATGAGGGTGCGGATCTGAGGGGCGTCCCTCAGCTATCGTCTCTCCGTCATTCGTGAAACGTAGTGACTTTCGTGAAAGATAGTCATTCGTGATAGTGTCATTCTTGAGAGATATTGTCATTCATTAGCGTTATTCATGAAAAATAGGAACAAGTGACTGTAAATTTATTTCCTTTCCTGAACCACTTCTGGCAGGAATGCGATGGTGCATGAGAGAGAGAGAGAGAGAGAGAGAGACAGACAGACAGGCAGAGAGAACGAGAGACAGGAAGAAAGAGAATATTATGGTACGCGGTGTACAGGTGTTGGGATGGGGTAGCCAAGACACCTGAGGCTGCATCTGTGTTCCTCATCTCCCACACACAAGAGGATGCTGCTGTGCCTACCTTCTAGCGTCCCTAACCCTTCATGCGGATATCTTGCCCCTCCTTTGCTACTCAGGGGTAGAGAAAAGGTGAAGGCGGGGGGGGGGGATGGGGAAGAGAGGGCAAAAGGAAACGAGATAAAGAAAGAGGAGTAGGGAAGGACAAGGGGGTCATGGCAGGATCGAGTGTTTGATGTAGGCAGAAAGTTTGAGTGATGTTGATGACAGTGTGACCTGAATATAATGTTGTGTGGAACGCTATTGTTGCTAGGTTGTGACAGGGTCGTTGATTCCTTCTTCAACTTACTTTCCTACTTCTTAGAATTGTCTTCTTCTCCTCCTTTCTTTTCCTGATTCTTCTATTTCTTCTTTCTTCTCTCTATATTATGCCCTAGTTCATCTAGGAAGAACTGCCGTATTTTGCTGTTACCAACAGAATCTGTAATATCAACAGCAGTGATGTGCGTCTGGTGTTTTGTCTTCACATCACATATAGTTCTAATTCCCAGTGGTTGCACATGCTGCCTACCCGCGCCCCCCCCCCCCCTCTTAATGCATTCCAGTGTTCATCTATAATTGTATTGGAATATTTCTCTTCCTTAATGCATTCCAGTGTTCCTCTCTTTCTTAATGCATTCCAGTGTTCCTCTCTCTCTTAATACATTCCATTGTTCCTCTCTTAATGCATTCCAGTGTTCCTCTCTCTTAAAGCATTCCAGTGTTCATCTCTTAATGCATTCTAGTGTTCCTCTTAAAGCATTCCAGTGTTCCTCTCTCAATGCATTCCAATGTTCCTCTCTCTTAAAGCATTCAAGTATTCCTCTCTTAATGCATTTCAGTGTTCCTCTTAATGCATTCTAGTGTTCCTCTCTTAAAGCATTCCAGTGTTCCTCTCTTAAAGCCATCCAGTGTTCCTCTCTTAATGCATTCCAATGTTCCTATCTTAATGCATTCCAATGTTCCCCTCTCTTAAAGCATTCCAGTGTTCCCCTCTCTTAAAGCATTCCAGTGTTCCTCTCTTAAAGCTTTCCAGTGTTCCTCTCTTAAAGCATTCCAGTGTTCATCTCTTAATGCATTCTAGTGTTCCTCTTAAAGCATTCCAATGTTCCTCTCTTATTACATTAAAGTGTTCCTCTCTCTTAAAACATTCCAGTGTTCCTCTCTTAATGCATTCCGGTGTTTCTCTCTCTTAAAGCATTCCAGTGCTCCTCTCTTAATGCATTCTATCGTTCCTCTTAAAGCATTCCAGTGTTCCTCTTAAAGCATTCCAGTGTTCCTCTCTCTTAAAGCATTCCAGTGTTCCTCTCTTAATGCATTCCGGTGTTCCTCTCTCTTAAAGCATTCCAGTGTTCCTATCTCTTAAAGCATTCCAGTGTTCCTCTCTTAATGCATTCCGGTGTTTCTCTCTCTTAAAGCATTCCAGTGCTCCTCTCTTAATGCATTCTATCGTTCCTCTTAAAGCATTCCAGTGTTCCTCTTAAAGCATTCCAGTGTTCCTCTCTCTTAAAGCATTCCAGTGTTCCTCTCTTAATGCATTCCAGTGTTCCTCTCTCTTAAAGCATTCCAGTGTTCCTCTCTCTTAAAGCATTCCAGTGTTCCTCTCTCTTAAAGCATTCCAGTGTTCCTCTCTCTTAAAGTATTCCAGTGTTCCTCTCTCTTAAAGCATTCCAGTGTTCCTCTCTCTTAAAGCATTCCCGTGTTCCTCTCTCTTAATGCATTCCAGTGTTCCTCTCTCTTAAAGCATTCCAATGTTCCTCTCTTATTACATTAAAGTGTTCCTCTCTCTTAAAGCATTCCAGTGTTCCTCTCTTAATGCATTCCAGTGTTCCTCTCTCTTAATGCATTCCAGTGTTCCTCTCTCTTAAAGCATTCCAATGTTCCTCTCTTATTACATTAAAGTGTTCCTCTCTCTTAAAGCATTCCAGTGTTCCTCTCTTAATGCATTCCAGTGTTCCTCTCTCTTAATGCATTCCAATGTTCCGCTCTTAAAGCATTCCATTGTCCCCCTCTTAAAGCATTCCAGTGTTCCTCTCTCTTAAAGCATTCCAGTGTTCCTCTCTCTTAAAGCATTCCAGTGTTCCTCTCTCAAAGAATTCCAGTGTTCCTCTCTCTTAAAGCATTCCAGTGTTCCTCTCTCTTAAAGCATTCCAGTGTTCCCCTCTCTTAAAGCATTCCAGTTCCTCTCTCAATGCATTCCAGTGTTCCTCTTAATGCATTCCCGTGTTCCTCTCTCTTAATGCATTCCAGTGTTCCTCTCTTAAATCATTCCAATGTTCCTCTCTTATTACATTAAAGTGTTCTTCTCTCTTAAAGAATTCCAGTGTTCCTCTCT
This sequence comes from Cherax quadricarinatus, assembly GCF_038502225.1. Classification (NCBI taxonomy): domain Eukaryota; kingdom Metazoa; phylum Arthropoda; class Malacostraca; order Decapoda; family Parastacidae; genus Cherax; species Cherax quadricarinatus. The sequence goes on along the minus strand of NC_091320.1, from coordinate 23,042,760 downwards.
TAATGCATTCCAGTGTTCCTCTCTCTTAATGCATTCTAGTGTTTCTCTCTCTTAAAGCATTCCAATGTTCCTCTCTTATTACATTAAAGTGTTCCTCTCTCTTAAAGAATTCCAGTGTTCCTCTCTTAATGCATTCCAGTGTTCCTCTCTCTTAATGCATTCCAATGTTCCTCTCTTAAAGCATTCCATTGTCCCCCCTCTCTTAAAGCATTCCAGTGTTCCTCTCTCTTAAAGAATTCCAGTGTTCCTCTCTCTTAAAGAATTCCAGTGTTCCTCTCTCTTAAAGAATTCCAGTGTTCCTCTCTCTTAAAGCATTCCAGTGTTCCTCTCTCTTAAAGCATTCCATTGTCCCCCCTCTCTTAAAGCATTCCAGTGTTCCTCTCTCTTAAAGAATTCCAGTGTTCCTCTCTCTTAAAGCATTCCAGTGTTCCTCTCTTAATGCATTCCAGTGTTCCTCTCTCTTAATGCATTCTAGTGTTCCTCTCTCTTAAAGCATTCCAATGTTCCTCTCTTATTACATTAAAGTGTTCCTCTCTCTTAAAGCATTCCAGTGTTCCTCTCTTAATGCATTCCAGTGTTCCTCTCTCTTAATGCATTCCAATGTTCCCCTCTTAAAGCATTCCATTGTCCCCCCTCTCTTAAAGCATTCCAGTGTTCCTCTCTCTTAAAGCATTCCAGTGTTCCTCTCTCTTAAAGAATTCCAGTGTTCCTCTCTCTTAAAGCATTCCAGTTCCTCTCTCAATGCATTCCAGTGTTCCTCTTAATGCATTCCAGTGTTCCTCTCTCTTAATGCATTCCAGTGTTCCTCTCTCTTAATGCATTCCAGTGTTCCTCTCTCTTAATGCATTCCAGTATTCCTCTCTCTTAATGCATTCCAGTGTTCCTCTCTCTTAATGCATTCCAGTGTTCCTCTCTCTTAAAGCATTCCAGTGTTCCTCTCTTAATGCATTCCAGTGTTCCTCTCTCTTAATGCATTCTAGTGTTCCTCTCTCTTAAAGCATTCCAATGTTCCTCTCTTATTACATTAAAGTGTTCCTCTCTCTTAAAGCATTCCAGTGTTCCTCTCTTAATGCATTCCAGTGTTCCTCTCTCTTAATGCATTCCAATGTTCCTCTCTTAAAGCATTCCATTGTCCCCCCTCTCTTAAAGCATTCCAGTGTTCCTCTCTCTTAAAGCATTCCAGTGTTCCTCTCTCTTAAAGAATTCCAGTGTTCCTCTCTCTTAAAGCATTCCAGTTCCTCTCTCAATGCATTCCAGTGTTCCTCTTAATGCATTCCAGTGTTCCTCTCTCTTAATGCATTCCAGTGTTCCTCTCTCTTAATGCATTCCAGTGTTCCTCTCTCTTAATGCATTCCAGTGTTCCTCTCTCTTAATGCATTCCAGTGTTCCTCTCTCTTAATGCATGTCAGTGTTTCTTCACTCTGTGAAATTATTATTTTAATAAAAAAAGAAGCGCTAAACCTACAAGGGTCATACGGCGCCGTCCACTCTGTGAAAAACATTACTAACATATTTTTCGCTGTATTCCTTCCTCTTGTTTCAACTGTATCATTTGTTGTCCTCAGTGTAAGTACTAGGAAGTCTTCCTTATTCAGTCTCGCTGGACCTTTTATGACAATATACTGTGTTAGGTATCCCCGAGTGCTAGCGCACTCAGCTCACACACTGTGGTTCGGGGGTCGATCCCCGGTACGGTTGGAAACATTAGGACGTGTTTCCTAAAGATATCTGCTGTCCAGTGTTCACCCATAAGTAAAATGGGTACCTGGGTGTTAGTCTACTGGTGTGGGTCGCATCCTGGGACAAAACTGACCTAATTTGCCCGAAATGCTCAGCATAACAAGCGACTTTATATATAGTAGTAAGTCATTGATGTCAGCTAGGACTGTATACCTTGTACATGTACTTGTACAAATAAATATTATTATTATTATTGTTATTATTATTATTATCATTATCATCATCGTCTCCAATGACCAGAAGCTCGAACTGCGGGTCATCTTATGACTAAGACCCGCGTCAGGAAACACAAACCTTACCTGATCTAACCTTCAAAAAGTACGTCTGGGGTGATTATCCCTCAGCCTCGGTGTGTGTATTCAGCTTTATAGCAGCCATCGAAGCAATGGAACTGAGTTGATAAAGGTAATCATGGAGTGATAGCCCGTAAATTAAGATCAATTGGTATGAAAAGAATAAAGAAAATAGATATTAAATTTTCCAACGAAGAGAACACAAAAGAGCATTAGTAAACAAAGCAAAAATCTAACCTTTGCAAAGTAATAAGTTCAGTAGTCATGGTACGATCTGTACCCTGTCACCTTTAGTATTTCTCATCCATATATCAGACGCACTGATAACCACTAGTTTCGTCTCATCCTTTACAGGATGACTATTACATAAAATGAATGGAAGATATAAAATACTTGGTTATAATACTGTAAGACTGCGTGTCAGATGACCTGTAATATGACTGGCAATAAGGCCAGTGCCACGAAGGCTAGAAAATGACAGGGTGGATAATTATAGCTTTCAGAACCAAAGAAATAATGCCAGTGGTGACACCATTCATATCATTTGTGCTCTCTGGTTTAGAGTATGGCTCGGTGTTGACGTCTCTCTTCAAGGAAGGAGAGATATAACTGAAAAAAATGCAGAAATCGTTTACTGCCAGTGTAAAGCCAATACAGCATTTAAACTGCTGGAAATTCCTCACAGGTATATCACTGACAGCACAACGAACGCTCGTCCACACTTGTTAGGTTGAGACCCGTCAATTAGTGCTCTTTGATGCTGATGAAGGCTCTTAATTCAAGAAACTGGAGCTATCCTGTCCTTCCTCGAGTCAAGGTTAATTATCTCCAATACTCCGAATGACCCGTATGGCTTTAGCGCTTCCCAATTAATATATTCATGCTATTACGTTCATATAAGATTATTTTTTAACATATGGGAGTATACCTGTGACCTGTTTCAAGAGTTTATGTATCCACTCCGTCCGGCTGTTAACCAGCCTTCCTTGTTGATTGCGTTTTCAACCAGGCTGTCGCTGTTGGTGGCCGGCTGGCCCACATGTCCATGACAGCCTGGTTGATCTAGAGTCGATGTGTTCAGTCCATCAAGGCTGAGGGACTGCTGATTACCTCACACTCCTTGACCTAGTGAGGTCAGAGCACCGCATCCGACCTAGTAGCACCAGCTAGTCAGGTCCAACTCACACCCACCTACACCCACTCATGTATTTATCCAACATATTTTTAAAACTATACAACGTCTTAGCGTCTATGACGGTACTCGGGAGTTTGTTCCACTCATCCACAACTCTGTTTTGTTCCTGTAGATGAGAAGAGAACTATCTCTGTACCTTTTTCAGCTCTGTTATCTTTTCCTCCCTTTACGTAGCTGTAAGAATAACTGGACTTGAGAAAATCGTATGTTGTACCAACATACGGCTGGTTGTGTGAGGTATAAAATACGATAAATTTATTTAATAAAGACCTAAAAATTCTTTAGACAATTTATTTGGTTGTCAAAATGGCTTTTAAGTCAAAATAATTTCATTTCACAGAATTGTGGGTACCAATTTCTAGGTCAGGTTCCCCCCGAGTCTGATATCTCTCTCTCTCTCTCTCTCTCTCTCTCTCTCTCTCTCTCTCTCTCTTTCTCTCTCTCTCTCTCTCTCTCTCTCTCTCTCTCTCTCCCCCTCTCTCCCTCTCTCCCTCCCCCCTTCCCTCCCTCCCTCCCCTTCAATCACTCCTACTATTGTTAATATGGATGACTAGGGCCACTTGGGACCTATTCTTGGCCGGATGAAATTAAAAATAAATTGTTTGGACGTGCATAACGTCAGTAACTGTGGAACAAGACTACAAAAACTGCAGCTTGTCTCGAGGAAGTAAACATGACTCCCGCACACCGTCAAGAAGGTAAAAAAAAAACACACGTTACTCAACACGTTTCGGGCAAGGAAACGTTTAGCTCCTATATAGAAGTGATGAAGCTTGACACTGCTCAAGATCTTGTCCCAATGAAAGCTCCTTTGGCAACCCAGATCTATTCTTGACTATTTTCTTTGGCACTGCGGTGCCAGAATCTATCCAAAGAGTGAAAGTGAATTGGTTAGTTCCAGTGGTGGATGTGCTCTGTACCCTGCACTCCTGGATCCACGGACACTGGATTCACGGACACTGGATCCACGGACGCTGGATCCACGGACGCTGGATCTACGGACGCTGGATCTACGGACATTGGATCCACGGACGCTGGATCCACGGACACTGGATCCACGGACGCTGGATCTACGGATACTGGATCCACGGACACTGGATCCACGGACACTGGATCCACGGACACTGGATCCACGGACACTGGATCCACGGACGCTGGATCTACGGACGCTGGATCCACGGACGCTGGATCTACGGACACTGGATCCACGGACGCTGGATCCACGGACGCTGGATCTACGGACATTGGATCCACGGACACTGGATCCACGGACACTGGATCCACGGACACTTGATGCAGGGACGCTGGATCCACGGACACTGGATCCACGGACGCTGGATCCACGGACACTCTCTCATGCGTTACAATACACAAACTTAATTCCATTTTACTTAAGCACTAGACAAACGTCTCAACTACACATACATGCGTGATAATCATTCATACTTGCTTGATAATCATTCATACTTGCGTGATAATCATTCATACATGCGTGATAATCATTCATACTTGCGTGATAATCATTCATACTTGCTTGATAATCATTCATACTTGCTTGATAATCATTCATACATGCGTGATAATCATTCATACTTGCGTGATAATCATTCATACATGCGTGATAATCATTCATACATGCGTGATAATCATTCATACATGCCTGATAATCATTCATACTTGCGTGATAATCATTCATACTTGCTTGATAATCATTCATACTTGCTTGATAATCATTCATACATGCGTGATAATCATTCATACTTGCGTGATAATCATTCATACTTGCGTGATAATCATTCATACATAATCTTTCATACATGCATGATAATCATTCATGCATAATCATTCATACATGCGTGATAATCATTCTTACATAATCATTCATACATGCGTGATCATTCATACATAATCATTCATACATGCGTGATAATCATTCATACTTGCGTGATAATCATTCATACATGCGTGATAATCATTCATACTTGCGTGATAATCTTTCATACATGCGTGATAATCATTCATACATGCGTGATAATCATTCATACATGCATGATAATCATTCATACATGCGTGATAATCATTCATACATGCGTGATAATCATTCATACATGCGTGATAATCATTCATACATGCGTGATAATCATTCATACATGCGTGATAATCATTCATACATAATCTTTCATACATGCATGATAATCATTCATGCATAATAATTCATACGTGCGTGATAATCATTCATGCATGCGTGATAATCATTCATACATATTCATTCATACATAAGCATTCATACACGCGTGATAATCATTCATGTATAATAAACATTCATACGTGCATAATAAACATACATGCGTGACAAACATTTATATATAATCATTCATACATGCGTGATAATCATTCATACATGCATGATAAAAATTCATACATGCGTGATTATCATTCATACATAATAAACATTCATACATGCGTGATAAACATTTATATATAATTCATACATGCGTGATAATCATTCATACATGTATGATAAAAATTCATACATGCGTGATTATCATTCATACCTAACATACGACACACTACCGGGGAACGTGACGGTCCGGGGCGTGAGCATCAGTGCGTAACATTGACAGATATTTGGCAACAGATTAACACTGAGGGGGGGGAGGGAATGTATATAAATTCTTACGTCAAGGCAATTTAGCGTCGGGAGTGGCACCACGTTTTAGCGAGGGTTACGACACTAGTGACTAGGCTCCGGTGTCAGCCAGCGACGCGCCTAACCAGCGGCGTGACGTCACGTCTCCTGTCAGCTGATCCGTGATCAGCTGATTCGCGCGTTGCGAGTTTCGCTGAGAACGTCTGGTCCGTGAACGTAGGCGGGACTCCCTACCGAGAGCGTTCTTTTTTTTTTAACTACCTACGGGCGTTTGCGAATGGTAGCGTAAGAACGTCGCTGCTAAGAACGAATGTCTTCGGACGTTCTCTCACGAACGCCCATGGGTTTGACGCCAACCCGTTTCATGATCTGCTTGTGTATGCTACGTAAGTGTGGGTGTGTGGGTGGGTGGGTGGCTGCATGGGTGAACGAATGCGTTGGTGGGTGGCAGGCTGTCTGTGTGCGTGAGATTGGGTGGCAGGTTGGGTGAGTGGGTGGTAGAGGATGGGTGGGTGGGCGTTTGACTGACTGGATAGGTAGATACTTTCCTTGAAACCATTCCAACACTTTTTCCTGTCCATGTTCTGAAGGTAAACAGAGAGAGAGAGAGAGAGAGAGAGAGAGAGAGACAGACAGACAGACAGACAGACAGACAGAGACAGGAGACATCCGTGCAAGTCTGTCATCTTATTGCTTCATATCTGCCATTACATATTTAAGTTTACAAGATCACAGTTATGCTCCGGTAGTTACAGCAGTAGAGTTATGACAGGGCTGTCATAACTTTGCTGCTGTAACTACCGGAGCATAACTGTAACTCTGAGATCACAATTACCTTCCTGGGGTTACAGTACATTTAATATTCCTAATAATTACTACACTTATTACGCCTATTCTAGCTTTCTAACTCACTGTGAAGAACAAGTTTCTAGTTTCTTTCGTCTTCACCAACATGTTACTAGTTTATATCCTCGGCATCTAATGCTAACACAAATATATAAATTCTAAATATATTTATATAAATTCTTACTTATATATTTGTATTACGGGGATTTTCTGGGTCGGGTCTCAGCTCCTGGTCTCTGCCTCTAGGCTGATCGTGACCGGGATAACTCAGCTCTTGTCCCCGTGGGCCCTGCCATACCAGTTCCTGAAGCTGCGAAGGGTCTGCGTGTCACCACACGTCTACAACAATCACCACAATAAACACCACAACAATCACCATCACAAGTCACCACCACAATCACCATCACAATCACCACAGCAACAATCACCACAATCACCATCACAACAATCACAACACCAATCACCATCACCACAATCACCACAACACAACCACAATCACCGCAACAACAATCACCACAACAATCACCGCCACAACAGCAATCACCATCAGCACAACAATCACCAGAACAATCACCACAGCCATCACCATCACAACAATCACCACAGCCATCACCATCACAACAATCACCACAGCCATCACCATCACAACAATCACCACAGCCATCACCATCACAACAATCACCACAGCCATCACCATCACAACAATCACCACCACAAAAATCACAACAACAATCACCACCACAACAATCACAACAGTCACCACCACAATAACAATCACCACAACAATCACCACAACAACAATCACCACAACAACAATCGCCACCACAACAATCACCACAACAATCACCACAACAATCACCATCACAACAACAATCACCACAACTTGCAGTCATGCAAGAAATCATTAAGTTTTTGGTAAGTCATGCAAAGGATTTTAGCGACTCGTGGGATCCACAAGGAATGTAACATAGTTATTGAAGTTCTTAGAACTAACAGAATACCATCCTTGAAATATCTTAGAGATTTACCACAAGAGTGTTAGACGACAGAGAGAGAGAGAGAGAGAGAGAGAGAGAGAGAGATACTAGATCCTAGGGCAAAGATTTTCCGCAAGTGCTAGACGAGAGAGGGGCACTAGATCCAAGGAACATGAGAAATTCCTAGTATGAGGGATGTAGGATTTTAGGAGGAAATCTGAGACACAAGAAAGGAAGGATGGAAGACAAGGGAGAAAGGGAGGACGGGAGGAAGGAAGGAACGAAGAGAGAGAGAGACAGGTAAGGGTGGAAGGGAGAGAAGAAACGAAGGGAGGGAACATTACACCATAGACTCCCTAAATAAAGTATCATTCCGGCGACATTCCTCCCTTTCCTTATCTTTCTTGCTCTCTCCCTTATCTCTCTATCTCTTATCAGTTCATATCCAGCGTAGAGGCGCCATACGCCGCTGATAAGCTACATACGCCTGGCAAACTTATTGTGATCTCTGAGATAATGAGGGAGGGAGGAATCTTGTTCCAAGGCTTGGGAACTATGTCCATACCAGTATATCTATCCCAGGATATCCAGACTAGTATGCCTATCCCAGGATATCCACACTAGTATGTCTATCCCAGGATATCCACACTAGTATGCCTATCCTAGGGCAGCAACACTAGTATGCCTATCCTAGGACAGCCACACTGATGATGGAGGTGGTACTGGAAAACTTCATGTGCCAACACGTAAGGGACACTACAAGAGAGAGAGGAGAGGATGAACCAGCAAGGCTGGACTTAGTATTCACCTTGAGTAGTGCAGATACTGAGGACATCACATATGAAAGACCCCTTGGGGCCAGTGACCATGTGGTTTTAAGCTTCGAATACACAGTAGAGCTACAAGTGGAGGGAGAAGCAGGAAGGCCAGGACGAATGAAGCCAAACTACAAGAAAGGGGACTACACAGGAATGAGGAACTTCCTGAACGGGGTTCAGTGGGACAGAGAACTGGCAGGGAAGCCAGTTAATGAGATGATGGAATATGTAGCAACAAAATGCAAGGAGGCTGAGGAGAGGTTTGTACCCAAGGGTAACAGGAATAATGAAAAAGCCAGGATGAGCCCATGGTTTACCCAAAGGTGCAGGGAGGCAAAAACCAAGTGTGCTAGGGAATGGAAGAAATATAGAAGACAAAGGACCCAGGAGAATAAGGTGAGCAGTCGTAGAGCCAGAAACGAATATGCACAGATAAGAAGGGAGGCCCAAAGACAATATGAAAACGACATAGCAGCAAAAGCCAAATCTGACCCGAAACTGTTGTACAGCCACATCAGGAGGAAAACAACAGTCAAGGACCAGGTAATCAGGCTAAGGAAGGAAGAAGGAGAGACAACAAGAAATGACCGTGAAGTATGTCAGGAACTCAACAAGAGATTCAAAGAAGTGTTCACAGAGGAGACAGAAGGGGCTCCAGAAAGACGGAGAGGTGGGGCACACCATGTGCTGGACACAGTGCACACAACCGAGGAAGAAGTGAAGAGGCTTCTGAGTGAGCTAGATACCTCAAAGGCAATGGGGCCAGATAACATCTCCCCATGGGTATTGAGAGAGGGAGCAGAGGCACTATGTGTACCCCTAACAGCAATATTCAATACATCTATCGAAACAGGGAGATTGCCTGAGGCATGGAAGACAGCAAATGTAGTCCCAATCTTCAAAAAAGGAGACAGACATGAAGCATTAAACTACACACCAGTGTCACTGACAGGTATAGTATGCAAAATCATGGAGAAGATTATCAGGAGAAGAGTGGTGGAACACCTAGAAAGGAACGATCTCATCAACAGCAGCCAACATGGTTTCAGGGACGGGAAATCCTGTGTCACAAACCTACTGGAGTTCTATGACATGGTGACAGCAGTAAGACAAGAGAGAGAGGGGTGGGTGGATTGCATTTTTTTGGACTGCAAGAAGGCGTTTGACACAGTTCCACACAAGAGATTGGTGCAAAAACTGGAGGACCAAGCAGGGATAACAGGGAAGGCACTACAATGGATCAGGGAATACTTGTCAGGAAGACAGCAGCGAGTCATGGTAAGTGGCGAGGTGTCAGAGTGGGCACCTGTGACCAGCGGGGTCCCACTGGGGTCAGTCCTAGGACCAGTGCTGTTTCTGAGGTGTCCCTGTTTGCAGATGACGTGAAGTTGATGAGAAGAATTCACTCGATCGAAGACCAGGCAGAACTACAAAGGGATCTGGACAGGCTGCAGACCTGGTCCAGCAATTGGCTCCTGGAGTTCAATCCCACCAAGTGCAAAGTCATGAAGATTGGGGAAGGGCAAAGAAGACCGCAGACGGAGTACAGTCTAGGGGGCCAGAGACTACAAACCTCACTCAAGGAAAAAGATCTTGGGGTGAGTGTAACACCAGGCACATCTCCTGAAGCGCACATCAACCAAATAACTCCTGCAGCATATGGGCGCCTAGCAAACCTCAGAACAGCATTCCGACATCTTAATAAGGAATCATTCAGGACCCTGTACACCGTGTACGTTAGGCCCATATTGGAGTATGCGGCACCAGTTTGGAACCCACACCTAGCCAAGCACGTAAAGAAACTAGAGAAAGTGCAAAGGTTTGCAACAAGACTAGTCCCAGAGCTAAGAGGTATGTCCTACGAGGAGAGGTTAAGGGAAATCAACCTGACGACACTGGAGGACAGGAGAGATAGGGGGGACATGATAACGACATACAAAATACTGAGAGGAATTGACAAGGTGGACAAAGACAGGATGTTCCAGAGATTGGACACAGTAAGAAGGGGACACAGTTGGAAGTTGAAGACACAGATGAATCACAGGGATGTTAGGAAGTATTTCTTCAGCCACAGAGTAGTCAGTAAGTGGAATAGTTTGGGAAGCGATGTAGTGGAGGCAGGATCCATACATAGCTTTAAGCAGAGGTATGATAAAGCTCACGGCTCAGGGAGAGTGACCTAGTAGCGATCAGTGAAGAGGCGGGGCCAGGAGCTCGGACTCGACCCCCGCAACCTCAACTAGGTGAGTACAACTAGGTGAGTACAGCCACACTAGTACGTCTCTCCTAGGACAGCCAAACTAGTACGTCTATCCTAGGACAGCCACACTAGTACGCCTGTCCTAGGACAGCCACACTAGTACGTCCATCCTAGGATAGCAACACTAGTACGTCTATCCTAGGACAGCCACACTAGTACGTCTATCCTAGGACAGCCACACTAGTATGTCTATCCTAGGACAGCCACACGAGTACGTCTATTCTAGGACAGCCAGATTAGTATGTCTATCCTAGGACAGCCACAATAGTACGTCTATCCTTGGACAACCACACTAGTATGTCTATCCTAGGACAGCCACACTAGTATGTCTATCCTAGGACAGCCACACTAGTATGTCTATCCTAGGACAGCCACACTAGTACGTCTATCCTAGGACAGCCACACTAGTACGTCTATCCTAGGACAGCCACACTAGTACGTCTATCCTAGGACAGCCACACTAGTATGTCTATCCTAGGACAGCCACACTAGTATGTCTATCCTAGGACAGCCACACTAGTATGTCTATCCTAGGACAGCCACACTAGTATGTCTATCCTAGGACAGCCACACTAGTATGTCTATCCTAGGACAGCCACACTAGTACGTCTATCCTAGGACAGCCACACTAGTACGTCTATCCTAGGACAGCCACACTAGTATGTCTATCCTAGGACAGCCACACTAGTATGTCTATCCTAGGACAGCCACACTAGTATGTCTATCCTAGGACAGCTACACTAGTATGTCTATCCTAGGACAGCCACAATAGTACGTCTATTCTAGGACAGCCACACTAGTACGTCTATTCTAGAACAGCCACACTAGTATGTCTATCGTAGGACAGCCACACTAGTACGTCTATCCTAGGACAGCCACACTAGTATGTCTATCCTAGGACAGCCACACTAGTACGTCTATTCTAGGACAGCCACACTAGTACGTCTATCCTAGAACAGCCACACTAGTATGTCTATCCTAGGACAGCCACACTAGTACGTCTATCCTAGGACAGCCACACTAGTACGTCTATCCTAGGACAGCCACACTAGTACGTCCATCCTAGGACAGACACACTAGTACGTCTATCCTAGGACAGCCACACTAGTACGTCTATCCTAGGACAGCCACACTAGTACGTCTATCCCAGGACAGCCGCACTAGTACGTCTATCCTAGGACAGCCACACTAGTACGTCTATCCTAGGACAGCCACACTAGTACGTCTATCCTAGGACAGCCACACTAGTACGTCTATCCTAGGACAGCCACACTAGTACGTCTATCCTAGGACAGCCACACTAGTACGTAGATCCTAGGACAGCCACACTAGTACGTCTATCCTAGGACAGCCACACTAGATGTGTATCCTAGAACAGCCACACTAGTACGTCTATCCTAGGACAGCCACACTAGTATGTCTATCCTTGGACAGCCACACTAGTGCGTCTATCCTAGAACAGCCGCACTAGTACGTCTATCCTAGGAGAGCCACACTAGTACGTCTATCCTAGGAGAGCCACACTAGTACGTCTATCCTAGGACAGCCACACTAGTATGTCTATCCTAGGACAGCCACACTAGTATGTCTATCCTAAAACAGCCACACTAGTACGTCTATCCTAGGACAGCCACACTAGTATGTCTATCCTAGGACAGCCACACTAGTACGTCTATCCTAGGATATCCACACTAGTACGTCTATCCTAGGACAGCCACACTAGTACGTCTATCCTAGGACAGCCACACAAGTATGTCTATCCTAGGACAGCCACACTAGTATGTCTATCCTAGGACAGCCACACTATTGTGTCTATCCTAGGACAGCCACACTAGTACGTCTATCCTAGGACAGTAACACTAGTACGTCTATCCTAGGACAGCCACACTAGTATGTCTATCCTAGGACAGCCACACTAGTATGTCTATCCTAGGACAGGTACAGTAGTATGTCTATCCAGGACAGCCACACTAGTATGTCTATCCTAGGACAGCCACACTAGTATGTCTATCCTAGGACAGCCACACTAGTATGTCTATCCTAGGACAGCCACACTAGTACGTCTATCCTAGGACAGACACACTAGTATGTCTATCCTAGGACAGCCACACTAGTATGTCTATCCTAGGACAGCCACGCTAGTACGTCTATCCTAGGACAGACACACTAGTATGTCTATCCTAGGACAGCCACAGTAGTATGTCTATCCTAGGACAGCCACACTAGTACGTCTATCCTAGGACAGCCACACTAGTATGTCTATCCTAGGACAGCCACACTAGTACGTCTATCTTAGGATAGCCACACTAGTACGTCTATCCTAGGACAGCCACACTAGTACGTCTATCCTAGGACAGCCACACTAGTACGTCTATCCTAGGACAGCCACACTAGTACGTCTATCCTAGGACAGCCACACTAGTATGTCTATCCTAGGACAGCCACACTAGTATGTCTACCGTAGGACAGCCACACTAGTACGTCTATCCTCGGACAGCCACACTAGTATGTCTATCCTAGGACAGCCACACTAGTATGTCTATCCTAGGACAGCCACACTAGTACGTCTATCCTAGGACAGACACACTAGTATGTCTATCCTAGGACGGCCACACTAGTACGTCTATTCTAGGACTGCCACACTAGTATGTCTACCGTAGGACAGCCACACTAGTACGTCTATCCTAGGACAGACACACTAGTATGTCTATCCTAGGACAGCCACACTAGTACGTCTATCCTAGGACAGCCACACTAGTATGTCTATCCTAGGACAGCCACACTAGTACGTCTATTCTAGGACAGCCACACTAGTACGTCTATTCTAGGACAGCCACACTAGTACGTCTATTCTAGGACAGCCACACTAGTATGTCTACCGTAGGACAGCCACACTAGTACGTCTATCCTAGGACAGCCACACTAGTACGTCTATTCTAGGACAGCAACAATAGTACGTCTATTCTAGGACAGCCACACTAGTATGTCTATCCTAGGACAGCCATACTAGTACGTCTATTCTAGGACAGCCACACTAGTACGTCTATTCTAGGACAGCCACACTAGTATGTCTATCCTAGGACAGCCACACTAGTATGTCTATCCTAGGACAGCCACACTAGTACGTCTATTCTAGGACAGCCACACTAGTACGTCTATTCTAGGACAGCCACACTAGTACGTCTATTCTAGGACAGCCACACTAGTATGTCTACCGTAGGACAGCCACACTAGTACGTCTATCCTAGGACAGCCACACTAGTACGTCTATTCTAGGACAGCCACACTAGTATGTCTACCGTAGGACAGGCACACTAGTACGTCTATTCTAGGACAGCCACACTAGTATGTCTACCGTAGGACAGCCACACTAGTACGTCTATTCTAGGACAGCCACACTAGTATGTCTACCGTAGGACAGCCACACTAGTACGTCTATTCTAGGACAGCCACACTAGTATGTCTACCGTAGGACAGCCACACTAGTACGTCTATTCTAGGACAGCCACACTAGTATGTCTACCGTAGGACAGCCACACTAGTACGTCTATTCTAGGACAGCCACACTAGTATGTCTACCGTAGGACAGCCACACTAGTACGTATATTCTAGGACAGCCACACTAGTATGTCTATCCTAGGACAGCCACACTAGTATGTCTATCCTAGGACAGCCACACTAGTACGTCTATTCTAGGACAGCCACACTAGTACGTCTATTCTAGGACAGCCACACTAGTACGTCTATTCTAGGACAGCCACACTAGTATGTCTACCGTAGGACAGCCACACTAGTACGTCTATCCTAGGACAGCCACACTAGTACGTCTATTCTAGGACAGCCACACTAGTATGTCTACCGTAGGACAACCACACTAGTACGTCTATTCTAGGACAGCCACACTAGTATGTCTACCGTAGGACAGCCACACTAGTACGTCTATTCTAGGACAGCCACACTAGTATGTCTACCGTAGGACAGCCACACTAGTACGTCTATTCGAGGACAGCCACACTAGTATGTCTACCGTAGGACAGCCACACTAGTACGTCTATTCTAGGACAGCCACACTAATATGTCTACCGTAGGACAGCCACACTAGTACGTCTATTCCAGGACAGCCACACTAGTATGTCTACCGTAGGACAGCCACACTAGTACGTCTATTCTAGGACAGCCACACTAGTATATCTACCGTAGGACAGCCACACTAGTACGTCTATTCTAGGACAGCCACACTAGTATGTCTATCCTAGGACAGCCACACTAGTATGTATCCTAGGACAGCCACACTAGTACGTCTATTCTAGGACAGCCACACTAGTACGTCTATTCTAGGACAGCCACACTAGTACGTCTATTCTAGGACAGCCACACTAGTATATCTACCGTAGGACAGCCACACTAGTACGTCTATCCTAGGACAGCCACACTAGTACGTCTATTCTAGGACAGCCACACTAGTATGTCTACCGTAGGACAACCACACTAGTACGTCTATTCTAGGACAGCCACACTAGTATGTCTACCGTAGGACAGCCACACTAGTACGTCTATTCTAGGACAGCCACACTAGTATGTCTACCGTAGGACAGCCACACTAGTACGTCTATTCGAGGACAGCCACACTAGTATGTCTACCGTAGGACAGCCACACTAGTACGTCTATTCTAGGACAGCCACACTAATATGTCTACCGTAGGACAGCCACACTAGTACGTCTATTCCAGGACAGCCACACTAGTATGTCTACCGTAGGACAGCCACACTAGTACGTCTATTCTAGGACAGCCACACTAGTATATCTACCGTAGGACAGCCACACTAGTACGTCTATTCTAGGACAGCCACACTAGTATGTCTATCCTAGGACAGCCACACTAGTATGTATCCTAGGACAGCCACACTAGTACGTCTATTCTAGGACAGCCACACTAGTACGTCTATTCTAGGACAGCCACACTAGTACGTCTATTCTAGGACAGCCACACTAGTATATCTACCGTAGGACAGCCACACTAGTACGTCTATCCTAGGACAGCCACACTAGTACGTCTATTCTAGGACAGCCACACTAGTATGTCTACCGTAGGACAGGCACACTAGTACGTCTGTTCTAAGACAGCCACACTAGTATGTCTACCGTAGGACAGCCACACTAGTACGTCTATTCTAGGACAGCCACACTAGTATGTCTACCGTAGGACAGCCACACTAGTACGTCTATTCTAGGACAGCCACACTAGTATGTCTACCGTAGGACAGCCACACTAGTACGTCTTTTCTAGGCCAGCCCACTAGTATGTCTACCGTAGGACAGCCACACTAGTACGTCTATTCTAGGACAGCCACACTAGTATGTCTACCGTAGGACAGCCACACTAGTACGTCTATTCTAGGACAGCCACACTAGTATGTCTACCGTAGGACAGCCACACTAGTACGTCTATTCTAGGACAGCCACACTAGTATGTCTACCGTAGGACAGCCACACTAGTACGTCTATCCTAGGACAGCCACACTAGTATGTCTACCGTAGGATATCCACAGCAGTTATTAACTGATACACGCTCAATATACATCATACAACATTCATACACACACGTTCAATATACATCATACAACATTCATACACACACGTTCAATATACATCATACAACATTCATACACACACGTTCAATATACATCATACAACATTCATACACACACGTTCAATATACATCATACAACATTCATACACACACGTTCAATATACATCATACAACATTCATACACACACGTTCAATATACATCATACAACATTCATACACACACGTTCAATATACATCATACAACATTCATACACACACGTTCAATATACATCATACAACATTCATACACACACGTTCAATATACATCATACAACATTCATACACACACGTTCAATATACATCATACAACATTCATACACACACGTTCAATATACATCATACAACATTCATACACACACGTTCAATATACATCATACAACATTCATACACACACGTTCAATATACATCATACAACATTCATACACACACGTTCAATATACATCATACAACATTCATACACACACGTTCAATATACATCATACAACATTCATACACACACGTTCAATATACATCATACAACATTCATACACACACGTTCAATATACATCATACAACATTCATACACACACGTTCAATATACATCATACAACATTCATACACACACGTTCAATATACATCATACAACATTCATACACACACGTTCAATATACATCATACAACATTCATACACACACGTTCAATATACATCATACAACATTCATACACACACGTTCAATATACATCATACAACATTCATACACACACGTTCAATATACATCATACAACATTCATACACACACGTTCAATATACATCATACAACATTCATACACACACGTTCAATATACATCATACAACATTCATACACACACGTTCAATATACATCATACAACATTCATACACACACGTTCAATATACATCATACAACATTCATACACACACGTTCAATATACATCGTACAACATTCATACACACACGTTCAATATACATCGTACAACATTCATACACACACGTTCAATATACATCGTACAACATTCATACACACACGTTCAATATACATCGTACAACATTCATACACACACGTTCAATATACATCGTACAACATTCATACACACACGTTCAATATACATCATACAACATTCATACACACACGTTCAATATACATCGTACAACATTCATACACACACGTTCAATATACATCATACAACATTCATACACACTCGTTCAATATACATCATACAACATTCATACACACACGTTCAATATACATCATACAACATTCATACACACACGTTCAATATACATCATACAACATTCATACACACACGTTCAATATACATCATACAACATTCATACACACACGTTCAATATACATAATGCAACATTCATACACACACGTTCAATATACATCATACAACATTCATACACACACGTTCAATATACATCATACAACATTCATACACACACGTTCAATATACATCATACAACATTCATACACACACGTTCAATATACATCATACAACATTCATACACACACGTTCAATATACATCATACAACATTCATACACACACGTTCAATATACATCATACAACATTCATACACACACGTTCAATATACATCATACAACATTCATACACACACGTTCAATATACATCATACAACATTCATACACTTCCATCATACAACATTCATACACTTCCATCATACAACATTCATACACTTCCATCATACAACATTCATACACTTCCATCATACAACATTCATACACTTCCATCATACAACATTCATACACACACGTTCAATATACATCATACAACATTCATACACACACGTTCAATATACATCATACAACATTCATACACACACGTTCAATATACATCATACAACATTCATACACACACGTTCAATATACATCATACAACATTCATACACACACGTTCAATATACATCATACAACATTCATACACACACGTTCAATATACATCATACAACATTCATACACACACGTTCAATATACATCATACAACATTCATACACACACGTTCAATATACATCATACAACATTCATACACACACGTTCAATATACATCATACAACATTCATACACACACGTTCAATATACATCATACAACATTCATACACACACGTTCAATATACATCATACAACATTCATACACACACGTTCAATATACATCATACAACATTCATACACACACGTTCAATATACATCATACAACATTCATACACACACGTTCAATATACATCATACAACATTCATACACACACGTTCAATATACATCATACAACATTCATACACACACGTTCAATATACATCATACAACATTCATACACACACGTTCAATATACATCATACAACATTCATACACACACGTTCAATATACATCATACAACATTCATACACACACGTTCAATATACATCATACAACATTCATACACACACGTTCAATATACATCATACAACATTCATACACACACGTTCAATATACATCATACAACATTCATACACACACGTTCAATATACATCATACAACATTCATACACACACGTTCAATATACATCATACAACATTCATACACACACGTTCAATATACATCATACAACATTCATACACACACGTTCAATATACATCATACAACATTCATACACACACGTTCAATATACATCATACAACATTCATACACACACGTTCAATATACATCATACAACATTCATACACACACGTTCAATATACATCATACAACATTCATACACACACGTTCAATATACATCATACAACATTCATACACACACGTTCAATATACATCATACAACATTCATACACACACGTTCAATATACATCATACAACATTCATACACACACGTTCAATATACATCATACAACATTCATACACACACGTTCAATATACATCATACAACATTCATACACACACGTTCAATATACATCATACAACATTCATACACACACGTTCAATATACATCATACAACATTCATACACACACGTTCAATATACATCATACAACATTCATACACACACGTTCAATATACATCATACAACATTCATACACACACGTTCAATATACATCATACAACATTCATACACACACGTTCAATATACATCATACAACATTCATACACACACGTTCAATATACATCATACAACATTCATACACACACGTTCAATATACATCATACAACATTCATACACACACGTTCAATATACATCATACAACATTCATACACACACGTTCAATATACATCATACAACATTCATACACACACGTTCAATATACATCATACAACATTCATACACACACGTTCAATATACATCATACAACATTCATACACACACGTTCAATATACATCATACAACATTCATACACACACGTTCAATATACATCATACAACATTCATACACATTGCCTTAACAACATGAAATAAATTTTGAAAGACAATTGTTATTTTGTAGCGAACTGAAGTAAATAATATTGTTGTTGTTATTGTTGTTATTGTTGTTATTGTTGTGGTTATTGTTGTTATTGTTGTTGTTATCGTTGTTGTTATTGTTGTGGTTATTGTTGTTGTTATTGTGGTTGTTATTGTTGTGATTGTTATTGTTGCTGTGGTTGTTGTTGCTGTGGTTATTGTTGCTGTGGTTGTTATTGTTGCTGTGGTTGTTGCTGTGGTTGTTATTGTTGCTGTGGTTGTTATTGTTGCTGTGGTTGTTATTGTTGCTGTGGTTGTTATTGTTGTGATTGTTATTGTTGCTGTGGTTGTTATTGTTGTGATTGTTATTGTTGCTGTGGTTGTTATTGTTGTGGTTGTTATTGCTGTTCTTGCTAGTGTTATTGTTATTGGTGTGGTTATTGTGGCTCTGGTTGCTGTTGAGGTTGTTGAGGTTGTTGAGGCTGCTTTGGTTTTTGTTGAGGTTATGATTGTTGTGGTTGTGGATGTTGAAGTTGTGGTGGTTCTGGTTGCTGTTGAGGATATTGTTGAGGTTGTGATTGTTGATCTGGTTGTTGTGATGATCTGGTTGTTGTGGTTCTGGTTGTTGAGGTGGTTGTGGCTGATGTGGTTGTTGAG